>NW_019479487.1:0-962 GCF_002814215.2 Seriola lalandi dorsalis | reverse complement strand
TCAGGTTCTGAGCAAAGTTTGTCTCTGGCCACACACCAATGCACTAAGGCAGTAATTATTTATTATTTAAGCACTATAAATAAGGACAACAAAAAGAGTGAGACAATAAAAGTGAAAACAGCTGTTACCTTTCCTTGTTGGACCAAAGCGGAGATTCTTTTTTCTTGGGGTTGTTTTTATCACTGTCAAATCCGAGTGCATCCATCAGGTCATCCTTACCATCATCAAATGTGAGATCAGCCGGTGTCTTTGCTGCTTTATCTGATGAACAAAGAATAAGCACACACATATTCAGTGTTTGATGATTACATGGAAAAATGAGAAGTAAAGAATTTTGGAAATTGTCGGGCTCACATGTTTTGCTCTTTAAGACTGGAGATGCTGAAGGAGACTGTACAGCTTGTTCAGGTTTGGTTTGGTGCACGCTAGTTTTAGATTCAGGCTTGGTTTCATCTGGAAGTAAATCACCAAGTAGGTCATCCAGGGGGTCATCTAGATCTGCAAAGGAAATTAGATGATAATGTTAGAGACATCTTTTAAGAAAAGGCAGTGAGTTCAACAAGGGCTGTTGCATTGGATTGGATTAAAAGGTTACAGACATACCTTAAAAACCTCAACTCAAGTGAATAAGTCAGTTAATGGTGTATGGTCATACGCTGTATGGATATTTCTTTTTTGGTGCTCTCCTGTTCAAACTCACAGACACCCACTGACACTACTCACTGATAATACTCAACTACAAGTAAAAGATCAAACACATACATTGTACCTTTCATGTATGTTGTCTGACCAAGACCTTCATCATCACCAGAGTCTGAATTAATGCAGCAAATTGAGAAAAACAAAGCAAAAGCTATCACTAAACAGCACTTTTGCTCTGCTGTTGAGCTATATAAAGCTCGGTCTCAGAGATGGGATGGGAGACAGGGGCTCACTCACCAGAGAAGGTGAACTTCTTGTAG
>NW_019479486.1:0-962 GCF_002814215.2 Seriola lalandi dorsalis | reverse complement strand
CTACCTACCTTCCCAGGTAGGAAAGAAGTGCTCTTAAAGGCATTAAAAATGTACTTGAAAGTCATATTTCCTTGTACGTTAACACACTTTTCAAAAGTATACTTTGAATAAATTGGTAATAAATAGATGCTTGATTATACTTTTAATTAATATGCTAAAACATAAGCACATTTTTTGCAACATTTTAGTCTATGTATTCAAAACATATTTATTTCAGTCTTAGTAGAAGTACTATTTAGGTTTACTTTCTGGAAGTGCATAGGTAAATAATTAAACTTTTAGTGGGTTAAAAATATATTTGTGACTTCCGGTGGCTGCTCGCACGAGATGCACATGTAACCATGAGCTCTGTCTCAAAAGTCAGAATATTTTCAAAATGTCTTTCAATTCAGAAACAAATCCAACGTAATTTGTACTTAAGGACCCCTGCAACATGTTGGGACCTAGAGTCACAAGAGGTAAACCATCCCAAGAAGACCACGCAACTAGAAAGAAAGACACAGGCGAACCGCAGATGGATCCGTCTAACGCAGCCATCTTGTTAGCATTGGAAGAACAGGAGGATCGGTTGGCGAAGAAAGTTAAACTAGCCGTGAGGGAGGCTGTTGAGGATATGCTTGCCGGGGAAATCCAAACCCTTAAGACTATGATTGAATCCTCTAATGCAGCAATTAGCAAACTTAGCCAGGACATCGCTAATCAAGACGGGGTCAGCCCTATGTTCCCACAGCCTTATGTTCCCACATTTCTTAGAACTTTTTTTTCACAGAGATTTTTGAAAATTAGGGTTAGAGTTAGGGCTGTGGGAATATAGGGTTAGGGTTAGGGCTGTGGGAATATAGGGTTAGGGCTGTGGGAATATAGGGTTAGGGTTAGGGCTGTGGGAATATAGGGTTAGGGCTGTGGGAATATAGGGTTAGGGTTAGGGCTGTGGGAATATAGGGTTAGGGCTGTGGGAATAT
>NW_019479485.1:0-963 GCF_002814215.2 Seriola lalandi dorsalis | reverse complement strand
TGACTAGGCAAATCAAGCTCATCCGGGCTCACAGTCCTGGTAGATGACTGTGTTAACAGGATCATTCTGCTGTTTCCCTGAATATAAAACCCTGGATATGAACTGTCCAGAGCTGTAACATAATGTCTCACAGTGTAATAAACCGCTGTGCAGCGATAACTTTCAAACTGAACTTCATGGTTTATATTTCATCATGTCACCTGTACCTGAAACACCAGCCCCCATTATGAATGATAATAATAATGTCTATAATAATGATGCTGCTGCTGAAAATGTATTTTTGTGTATTGTGTGTATATTATATATATATTCATGTTTTTACTGTTGCCAGGTTGTCAAAGACAAATTTTACGAACTTTATGAAAATCTAATTGACAATTAAGTTTTATCTTTATCTAATTTGCATATTGTTCAGCCCTAATTTAGGCAAAGCTATAATTAGCATATCTGAACCATAACTTATGTAATGTATTATCATTGAGACACACAGTCATTTACAATAGCGTGAATCAGGGACTCATTAATAATTTACTGCATCAAATGACATATTTCAATAATGATGTACAATGACGTGTGACATTAGGTTTATCTATGTTCAGTCAGTGTGTTGCTGACAGGAGTGTGTGTCACACACACTGTCAGATCTTACACACAGCAGCTGTGAGATGGTTGTCTGAACTAAAATAACTCTTCTTCTTCATCCAGAGGAGGTTAAAATCTCAGTCAGATGAGTGACGGTGGATCTGCCCCGCCCCCCCCTCCTCCATCACTTCACTCTCCCTCCATCCTCTCTCCACACACATGGTTAATAACTTCATTAACCCCTGTCAGCTCTCGACTCTGGTCCAGCGGCTGAAGCATATTAATTGATGAGCTTGGAGCGTGTGTGCGTGTGTGTGTGTGTGTGTGTGTGTTCATCATTTTGGCTGCTTATTATAGCAGCAAGCGATCTCTCTCCTCCCT
>NW_019479483.1:0-963 GCF_002814215.2 Seriola lalandi dorsalis | reverse complement strand
GGATGTCCTGCTTTAGAATGTTTATTCTGTTGCCTTCAACATAATCATATCCACATGTAAAACTCTTATGTAATACATTCTCGTCATGTAGTCTTGGTCTTAGCAATGCTTTACACCAGATTAAAAAAAAACAAAACGTATAAGACAATTGGTCTCTGACAGTCTTTTAGGTGTTGAGAGTCGAAAGTACACTGGCACTTCCTGACTGAGAAAAAATACATTCAAAATTGATGCAGTCATTGCCCTCAGCTCAACTGAGATCATACCAATACAGTTTTCAAAAGCTTCAAACTATAATAATTTCACACTTACATCTGACTGCAAAACGAGTCCCTCAGGTTTCTTTCTGAAGTGTGCCATAAGTAGGAGGATCACACATGGGCATAGATCACACTTTTCTTCTCTGTTACACTTCACCAGGATGCGTTCTACTTATCTACATTAGTCCCTGCTGGCAGTAATGACTGACAAGACTTTATTTGCCTTGTCGTCAGTCATTTAAAATGTAAATGAACTTAAATAACAGACTTTTCACAAGTCTCTGTTCTGATTTGTTTCTGATTTAATGTAATTGCTCTCTTTCACTAACTTTATTCAGGGCGCGTGCAAACTAAGTTGATTGTATGGTTACAAGTTAATTTATGAAGCATTGATAACATTGTCCTGGGTCTTTAGCTACAGCTAACTGTTTTCCTCGCCACGCTAATGGAAACCTAACACACGAGAGTGATATTTCATTCATGATTTGTATCAAGTTAAAAGAAAATAAAGTATAATAAAAAGAACATACTAAAAAGTGTTGTATTTTAGCATTGTAGCCCAAAGCCCCGATGCCCATAATAATGATAAGGAAAAACGCTATTAATTGGAACAGGATCGTTACCAATCCTGCTCTATGTTCTGTGATGTCTTTTTTTTTTCACTACATTTATATGACAGTTTTATCCTTTAAATAAACCAATA
>NW_019479482.1:0-963 GCF_002814215.2 Seriola lalandi dorsalis | reverse complement strand
AACATAGCTTGAGGTTAAAAGGTCAAGGTTACAGGTCAACTGCAAAGGTCTACAGTTCAAGTCCAATAAATAGATAAATAAACAAAAAGAGATGACTGTATTTCTCTAGGATTGTCTGAATTGGTCTGTTACTTTTATTTACTGTAATTTATGAGCTTGACCATTCGCTGCTGATATTTGTTGTCATGATCGTTGTGTCATTCGGGGCTTTTTGATAAGATGAGAGGCAGTTTAAAGTTAGTCTGTTCACATGTGCATGTGCAGATCCATCATGTGTGTGTGTACTTATGTGCTAGCATGATAGGTTTAGATTGCATGGTTCCTCTTTGATGTGAGAGAATGAATGACACTGATTAAGCTGTCAGACCAGAAACTGATAAAGGCCAGATGAGGTAGGATGACAAATCAAGGCCTCTGTGAAGCACTCGGGCCCATTGCCAAACCAATAATGTGTGCATCTGTGAGCTTATGTGTGGATTTGTGGGTGTTTGCTCAGGGAGGAGTTATGGTCATAAACTCTTACATATGTGTATGTGACGGGAAATTATGCAGAACTGTTTCCATTTATTTTTTTATTAATGCTTAACGAGGAGGAATGACGGGAATGTTAAAGAGTGGCTCACTTGAGCAGGCTTCATTTGAGTGGTGATGACTTATTTATAGCTGAAACTCCTGTTCAGTATAGGACAACAAGTTAACCTCCCACCCAGAAACACACTTGCAAACAGACACACTCCCACTAGTGGCTCCCTCAATCTCGTGTCCCTGTCTGACTTATTTATATATGTTTATGATGTTATCATCTAACAAGCTCAAGATTTACTTTTGTGTTCACTGACATGAAGATGTACACATACAAACACAGACACAATTTCCTGATAACTCTTTCTTGGCTTTCCATCGCCCACTCACATAAACAAATTGGAATGCCAGCACACACAATGGTTTTCTACCACAAATATA
>NW_019479481.1:0-963 GCF_002814215.2 Seriola lalandi dorsalis | reverse complement strand
ACTGAACGTTCTCTACCGGTCTGTTAGATGAACTGAATATGTCAATGACAACAATCTGTCCCATTTCATTAAACATCTGGAAACTCACAATGTGGTCAGACATGTCATTACAGCTGCGTCCCAATTCAGGGGCCACATCCTTCAGAGGCTGCATATGAAGACGGCTTGTGTCACAGCAGCGTGACTAGACTGTTCCATTTCGAAAGATCATTCTAATGCGACCGAGAAATTCAGCCTTCTTTTCCTGGGCAACGAAGGGTCCAACAAGTGGATCCTTCATGGTCCAACCTATCCCAGGATTCATTCCTCACCAGTAAGTAAAATAATATGGCAGCAAACAACACTGACACTGAGCCTGTTAAAAAGGCTCAAAACCTCAAAACCAGAGTTACATGTTGTTCAGGTTGTTACACTAAGAATGTTAAAATGGATGGAAATCAGGCGTTTGTAATATTTACGTCCTCCTAGCCAGGCCAGGTCTGACAATGGTTTTTGAAGATCAAGACAACTTTCCATAGAACTGCCTGTGAGCCGTGTGAGAAGTATGAGAGTGCAAGTTTCTCAAGAAAAAGAAAAAAAACATTTAAAGCACTTATGGCTGTAAATGATTTTTCAAATATCTCTGGTATGAAAAACAGTAAAACATGTTCTCTGAGTGCTCAACATATTTTAAAGACAGAGACGCTCCTGCTCTGATAGCCTTTGGTAGCTTGTTCCACCATCAGGGAACCACAGACCACAACAGTCTGGACTGAGACTGTCTTGTGTGCAGAGATGGTGATGACAGACCACATTCATTAGAGAAAGTTCAAGTAGATGGTGTCTAGAAGAAGTCACTCTGAAGGCTGCATTAGTGGCTGAATCTGATTCAGGCGGGCCATGTGTAGTTAGTGGAGGTCGAGTGTCATGTGACCCTTCAGGCTGATCAAAGACCAGACAGGCTGCTGCATTCTGGACCATCTG
>NW_019479480.1:0-963 GCF_002814215.2 Seriola lalandi dorsalis | reverse complement strand
GTTTCCATGGCAACAGTCTGCTCAGGACGCTGGAGAGAAGCTGTTCTGAAAGACAAGCCCAAAATCTGGACAGTAAAAAAATTTAAAATAATGAAAAATAATGAGTAGATGAACCAATTACTGCCCACAGGGACTAATAACTGAGGCAATTCTGCTGCTTTGCAAATGAGTAACAGTAATGAGTGATGTATTGCATTTTTCCAGTCAGGAGCCCAACGCCGCTCAGATGCACGCTGCAGATTACAGGCTCTTAGCAGTTTGCCAGTGGCATTAAAACAATAAAGCATTACATTTGATAGGTTATTGTAATATACAGAGCACATTCATCAAACGGGAAAGGAACACTAGGTCCAAATGAAAAAATAGGAGGCTATTAAAGCGCAATGCTGTCCAGTGTAATATTGATTAGTAAATGGAGTGAGGGAGATAAGTAACGCTGCGCCGTTTCTTTAAGAGAGTTTGAGGCCAAGTGCTAAAACCAGCATGTGTTTGCAGATACACACACACATGTGCACACACACACGTGCACGCACACACACACATGGTTCAGTGTCAGAGAGGAAACCCTCAATCTACGCTGAGAAATTACCTCAACAGATATTTCCTATGTCAAACTTTCTTTATCTTTCATATATTTTGCACACACACACACACGCACACACACACACACACGCTCGGAGCAGCATATGGCCACAGAGCTAATGTTTTCTCTGACGTGATAACATCAGAAGTAAAGTGGAACTCTACCAAAGCATACATACAGTGTGTCACCGGGCCAGAAGCCCACAGTCCAGCTCCAACAGCAAATGACCAATTACTGAGTCAGGATGCCTGTTTGGAGTCGGACCACCGCCTGCACACTCAGAAATAATCACACACACACACATGTAATAGGTAGTTATTATAAAATGTTTGCATTCAGAGTAATAGAAACCCCTACACACACACACACACACACACACA
>NW_019479479.1:0-963 GCF_002814215.2 Seriola lalandi dorsalis | reverse complement strand
CGCAAGAGGTATAAAACCCAAAGATAATTAGTTTGTTATCATATTAGATGAAGGAAACCAGCAACATTAACTTGCTCTCCAACTTCAAGCATCAACTTCCTGAGTAGGAAAAATACTAAGAAAAAGGAAGAAACGAAAGCGACAGTTGTATCCAGTGTATTACCAAAAGTAGTGCTTCCCAGTCCTTTAGACCTAAAACAAAGTAAAAATACAATTCTGTGCAAAGTAACGTCTAAGTTTTTTTCACTTCTCCGATTGTTTGGTTTGATTTTTTTTTTTTTTTGAAGTTTGAAGGGATAAAAAATGTTTTAACTTTGGGAAAATTAACAATGATTCTAAAAAAAATTGTTGATGTTTAGACTTAATTACTGCTTAGATGAATCATCTGTCACTTATTTTATACGTGGCTATATTCTTTAATCACAAGCTGAGGTTAATAGAGATATTCGGCTTCTATTCTGTCTCATCTTGGTGAAGTGCATACACACAAACACACACACTTGCAAGTGTAGGTCTGAGTGCTTGTGCCTCACGTCATTGAGACAGCAATCAAGCAAACCACAAGACTCTTTGGTAGCTACATCTCCATTTTATGTTGTTTTCCATGTCCTGAAAGAACAGATGTTTGTGTAAATTACCTCCCAGCTTGCTACTGCAGATATTAAATACATGCTTTGCATAACTAAACAACAGTTCAGAAGTGGTTCGAGCTGCAGGCAAATGTTGTGTAAGACTGACAGCTTTGTTCTGATTTTACCAACTCATGAAAGATTTCTGGAATAAAGCAAACTGGAGTCTTGGTCTCTTACAAGCATAATTATTAAAGCTGGTCTCTTAACCTGTGCGGTGGTTGATCTTGAATATGTGATGTTATGTCTTCTTGTTTTCCAGCGAGGGAAATGACCAGGGGGAAATTCCTGAACATCTTGGAGAGACCCAAGAAGTGACAAATCTTTTTTTTTT
>NW_019479478.1:0-963 GCF_002814215.2 Seriola lalandi dorsalis | reverse complement strand
TCTCCACTGCTGCATCATAACCTTCTCCTCCACCATCTTAATCAGCTGTTCCACAGACACACAAACAGCAGAGACCTTCCTCTCTGCTAACCAGGTGAATTACAAACATACATTTTCTACATTTACCACCACTTTACCAGCTGCTTTCTGCTAATAGGTCTCTATTAGGAGAAAGCAGTAGACTGCCTGTAACAACATACACGGTCAAGACCTGAACCAGGTTTATACCCAGTCTGTTTGAAGTCTTTAAATCTAGAGACAATGAACTCAATGAGCTGAGTTGTCAACACTGCAGCTGTAAACACCCGCTAATAGAACCTGTTTGATCCAGAAACTCCAACAGAGTGACGAGGCACTGACCAGTCAGTCAGTCAGTCAGTCAGTCAGTCAGTCAGTACGCTTAAGTAAGTTTCATGTCTCTGTGAGATGATATAATCTATACTTGAAAGAACAATAATTAATAGCCGATTGAATAGATGGAAGTCAGTCATAATTCAGTGGTATGATCCTTTTACTAGTAGAGCCCATAAAGGGAACAAAGAGAGAATGTTAAGAAAGTTTTCATAAAATGCCATTAAAATACAAAATGATGGTGTAACAGGTGTTTCAGAGCAGACGAAGACGTTGGCACCGCTGAACGCCGCGTCAACGGTCACCGAGGGAGTGCTCAGCATCTGAACTGCACAACACCGCAAGCTCAGAGTCACATCACAACCGCCCTAACAGGCCACGTCAGAGCGGTGGTCATATCTCGATCACTTTATGAGTGGTGAGGGTTTGGTTCGTCTGATCAATTACGCCGACAGGAAATGAGAGACAGAGAAAAAGAGCTGAGCTGACAGGAAATGGTTTGAGGTTTTTCTCAGCTCTCTGTTCGTGGTACACATCTCCAACTGGAATCATTTTCTCTGTCTCCTCATTAGTTTATGTCCATTTGTCAAAAACACTTTAATTAATCTCACC
>NW_019479477.1:0-964 GCF_002814215.2 Seriola lalandi dorsalis | reverse complement strand
ACACACACACACACACACACTTCAAACTGAACCTGGGATCATTTACTTCACTTGTATCTGAGACTGCTCGTATCGGTGATCAATTATTCACATCACATTCAGATGATCAATAAACTCATCGATCTTTGAATCAATGTTTGTTGTTTGTTGATCAAACCACTTTAAACCAGTGAATACGTTAGTTAGTTAGTTAGTTAGTTAGTTAGTTAGTCCTCAGTGTTTGCTGAGAGGAGCTAAGATTAGCCAACAGGTTAATGAGGTCAGCCTGCAGGGGGCGCTCACAGCTTCTATAATGATAATAGATACAGTTACTGTAGCACCTGCTCCTCTACCTGAGTGACATCACTGTCCTCTCTGTTCTGTGATTGGACAGACTGCCTTTCCCCTGGTGTTTCTGATAACCTGAAGGACAGGTGTAACAGTGTATGCTGTTACTCAGTCAGCCCCGCCCCCTGTCTTCTCTCTTTAATAAGAGTTGTGATAAGTTCATGAGGGATAATTACTTATTTATTTATAATTGGTTAATCATAATTAAAGCTCTGACTTGTTCTCAGTGATTCACTCTCTCCAGCTTTTGTTTTTCTAAAATCATGTTTTCATCATGTTTTTGTTCCTGTTTCCGACAGATGTTTCCAGCTGCAGACATTTCCTGTCCTGGACGTCCCGCCCTGTCAGAGAGACGAGAAGCTGCTTCAGTCTGCAGCTGCACCCCGAGCTGGTCTGAACTGGTCTGAACTGGTCTGAACTGGACTGAACTGGACTGTAGGACCTAGTCTCATCACGGCTGTAAGTCTGCATGATTTAAATATGGACTGTACATGTTTATATTATTGATGTACAGTATATCATATATATACATATGTATCTTTCTTATTTAGAGTGTGTAGATGAGGAAAATATTTGGAGTGGTCAGGATGAACGGTGAATGTTGTTTCCAGTATGTAAACCAGTGGAACCAGTGGAA
>NW_019479476.1:0-964 GCF_002814215.2 Seriola lalandi dorsalis | reverse complement strand
GAGTGACGGGAGGGGGCGGTCCTCTGTCCCGGGGCTCCTGAGACTGGGCCTCAGATGGCATTCTGGGTAAAAAAAACAAAAAACAAAAAAACAAAAAAGAGAGGGTGAAGGTCAGATCTGGTCCCAGGGTTTCTGCAGGTTCACAGGTTAAAGTTTAAATCCTGTTTCACCACAGTGATCGATCAGTACACGATCAGGACACGGTCAGGACGTCCTGAGACAGTGACCCTGGTGATGAGACTGTGTTCACTCTGCTGTCAGCCACAGACAGATGTTCAACACCTGCAGGGTGAAACTCAGGAAGCTGGTTAGAACAAACCAGGTCAACATGACGACACACACTGTGGTCATGTGATTCATCTCCACTCCACAACATGGCAGCTCCATCACAGACCCCATTCAGACACATTATAATGTTCAGTGTTTACTGGAGTACATCATGTTCCACTCCGGGTCAGACCGGGTCAGTCCCGCTAACACCACCTCAGTGCTAAACAGAGCTCAGTGATTGGATGTGATTCCTCGGTCTGCCATTTTTTTTATATTGAAAAAGTTTTAATTTACCCAGAATTCATTGCATCACAGTCCGGCTTAAAATAGTCAAGAACTGAACTGGTTTGTGCAGCAGATGAATTCAGACTCAGCCTCTCTGAGACCAGATCCTGGACCAGTTTTTAGACCTGTGTATTCAGTCTGACTGCTCTGATCCAATCTTCTGGAGCGTGGTCCGACCTCCTTCTGACTGACTACAGGGTGTTCAGTCTGCAGGTTCGAGCCCCTGTAGCCACACGAGCTTTGCATGCTGGGATGCGGAGGAGTGAGATCAACAGCTGTTCACAGACAGCCAGGGAACAAGTGGAGGTCTGATCGAGATCAGTTACTGATAATACCTGATCAATTTCCTTCTTATTTGATCTTTTCTCCTTCAGTATCTGGACTCTGCTCTTAAATACTGAAATAACCC
>NW_019479475.1:0-964 GCF_002814215.2 Seriola lalandi dorsalis | reverse complement strand
CAAATTACATATATTCATATATATATATATATATATATATATACGTATATAATTAATTTAAAAATGTGCTGCTGATATATATATTGCATTGATTTTACAAGTTTCTAGAACTCTACTGGGAGGATGGGATAGCAGTATTCTAAAATATATCTTCTAGAAGATTCTCTTATTTGATAATGGTGGTAGAGAGTGCTGTCTAATACATCAGTCCCAAATTTCTTATAGGTGTTCAATTTGGGTGGAGTGAGCGTTGGTGTTGGTGAGTGTGAAGGTTGTGTTGTGGTCACTGTGGTGTAATAAAGAGTCACCTCACTATCATCTGTAACTTCAATAGAAGAGCAATATTCATGCTTGGCTGGTGTCAGAAATGGAGCTGCAGGGACAATGAACCTAGGGATGACAGAAAAAAATGCACAGATAGTTCATACATTTATGAGTTTGCATATAGTGGTGCACAAAATATGATATGCAATTTATTATGACTGAAAAGGGTTACAGAAATTGAATAATTATACACACGTGCAACCTTTCCTATTAAAGAGAAATTGATTAAAATAAAGATGACTAAATCATAGTCATAATGAAAATGATCACAGTAACATTTATAAGCTGGTAGGTAAGTTACATTGATTTCACATTTTTAAAACACACAAGCTCTTACTGGCATATAATAATCACTAACTTATCTGTCTCACCATTTTATTATTGGGGTATTATAAGGTTATTAAAGTTGATGAAAACAAAATAATATGATATTGAAATAATTAATCTAAAAAATTATTTCAGTTAACTGAAATAAAAACAAAAACGAGGCTTTACAAAACTCAAGAAATAACTGAAATGTATTGTACATTTACAAAGCTAACTAAAATAAACTAAACATAAAAAGAAAATTATTATTTTACAACTCTATCGGTCAAATTAATTAATTCACATCGGGCTGATTTAACGACGTTAAGTCATA
>NW_019479474.1:0-964 GCF_002814215.2 Seriola lalandi dorsalis | reverse complement strand
ACACACACACACAAAAACCTGTTTAAAATAAGTGAGTTTAGACTTGAATCTCTTAATGAAAATTTGCAACTCCTCTGGATAAACTCACATCCACTGTCTATTAGACAAAAATAATCATATATCCAAAGTTATGCATGCAAAAATATGAAAGCAGTGAGCAGATGAGAAAGAGAAAGTTAAACTGCACATGAAGAATGTCAGAAAGAGACCAAACCAAATTAAAATGGGGGCAAATTCTTTAGCCATCACAGGGTACTTTGAACCTAGATGATAATGCCATTAGCATGAAATTAATCACATAATGTGCTCTCATCTCTGGACTATGGTCATTAAATTGTTATAACCTGAATTAAATAAACTTTGAAGATGAAACATGCATGCACAATGAAAACAAATACATTACTGCAATAACAGCCTCTTTTCAAATATGACAAATATGAAATAATAATACAATAATAGGAAAGGTAATCACAAAATGAACATACCATAAAAACTGGTGCTAGTGATCATGTCTTCAAGCCTAAAAACAAGAGGAGAGGGAAAACAGCAGAATCGGAATTTTCACGAGGAGGAATTCCAAAGGTTGCTTCTCATTACAGGCACTTTTTTCCTCAGCTATCGGATTTCACAACTTTAAAACACGCACGGTCCCTTGTTCTTTCCTCAGGTATTCATTTAGGCCGTGTAATTAAGAGCAACGCAGACCGAGGAAAACGGAACATGATATAAGAGAATAAAATAGGCTAGGAAAAAACCCAAAAACAACAAACGAACAAAAAAAAAGCGTTGTACGGAGAACGCTAGAGCCACACAGGCACGGCTGGAGCCTGTCACTTCTTGCGCGAGTTGAAACAAGAGAATAGGAAGCATGTGAGAGAGTAGATGACATAAAACACACATTCTTCATGCCGCCCATTAGAGGAAGAGGCTAAACCAGCGTGATGCCCCCCTCCTCCCTCCCCCC
>NW_019479473.1:0-964 GCF_002814215.2 Seriola lalandi dorsalis | reverse complement strand
TTTTTTTTTTTTACACAGCAGTTTTTAACCTTTAAGTTCCCCTGAAAATATATGCATGCAGAGTTTTCTTTCTTTGAGAGAATTGGTTACAGTATATGAGCAATAATTAGAATAAAGCACAAGAAGCTTTATTGGTGTTGCTTACACCACATGCCTTTTCAGCCACCTTTTCACCTCACAAACAACTGAAGCTTCTCTGTCTGCATGTAAGTTAGCGTGCATGTTTGTTTGGAGACATTTACATGGCACGGATTGGGAGGTGTGCTTCTCTGTGAGCTTCTGCAATCTGGTTACTCAGAACACTCTTGAATGAAGACTATGTTGATCCAGTGAGACATTCACAGGCAGTTAAAAATGCAGCATTGTTTTAATCAACCCAGCTGTTTTTTACTGGCCAGATAACCTTGTATTTCACTTGCACTTTACACTGGTAACTGCGACAAAAAGGTTTAAAATCTATTTTGTTCTGACTTACAACAATTGGTCAATTAATCAATTAGTCAATTGACAGAAAAATGATAATCTTGGATTTTAAAAGACTGTAGTGGGAACATTAATTTACATTTTATAAGCAAAACAATGAGTTAATTGAGAAAATAATTATCTGATTAATTGATAATGAAAATAATCATTAGTTGCAACCCTGCTGTACTGTTAACAAAGGTGCAATTGCACAACAACATTGAACAGATCTAGTGATGGAGGGCTGCAGCTGCCACTGTGCTGCTGTCACTAAGCATCTGGTTCTGGACAGGTATATGTACACCACCTCGCTGACATGATAGGTTGTATTTCAGAAACCAGATCAAATCAAGAAACAAATCAGATTTTTCTTGGTAAAATTTTTCACTTTAACACAACAAAGCACCCTCAAAAACACACTCCATCTCTGCAACAATTCAGAAACATGATCTTATTATCTTCCACCTCAGCCTACCTCATGACCAACATCCCCTCTGACTAC
>NW_019479472.1:0-964 GCF_002814215.2 Seriola lalandi dorsalis | reverse complement strand
ATCATTTAGACGGTAAACTATTTTCTGTTGTCCAACAATAAAACATCAGAGATCTGTTGCTCATTCCATCAGTATGTGTGTGATGTTTGGTTTTTTTTGGACATTTTGAGAAAACATTCTGCAGCCTCGATCACTTGAACTCAACAGGAAGATGTGACAAACCAGCTGAGGGCCGCAGCAGTGAGAGCACTGAGCGTTTCCTCCTGTTCCTACAAAGACGTTTCATGTGTGCTCTGATCACAGGAATTTAAGCAACAGATCTGAAATGTTCCAAACACGCCTTCACCTCCATGTTTAATCAGCTGTGAGCGGCGCGTTTAGGGACGGTCTGCATTTTGATGCTGTTCCAGAGTGATATATGGTTCTTAGTGTAATCCAGCTCGTCCTTGTCTGACTCCTCCGGCTCTTTTAGGATTCCAGCTGCAGTCGAACAGGGTGGACATGAATAATTCAAAGGTGAGCGGCTCAGAGGTGCCGCCACTGTTTCTTCTTCTTCTTCTTCATGCGAGTCTTCACCTGGAAGCAATTACAGAGAGCTCTGCCTCCACAGAGGGGACAGAAATGAAGTGTCCTTTCTCATCCCCAGAGTCTCATCGTTTTTAATCAGCATCTCAGAGCCTTCAGCCGGACATGTCCACGCTCTGCGAGGCGGATTCCACTGCTGCTGTCAGACGAACGTGTGTGTCAATCAGCATCAAAAGCGCCAAACCTACGGTTCATTCAGGAGCGCACACAAAGCTTCTTTGTGTATCTGCTGGTGTAACTCGGTTGTTTAATCAGCTACAGCTCCATTAATTGTTAATAATTGTCTTAAACTATTAAAACACATGAGTGAGTCACATTGTTGCGCTGGCTCACATGTTCCTTCATCGCCATGAACACACCCGCACAATCCCGCACACACCGTCCTGCTGCCAGAAATACTCAAACATGGATTAATCCGCTGGTGAAAATAGTCCCCAAC
>NW_019479471.1:0-964 GCF_002814215.2 Seriola lalandi dorsalis | reverse complement strand
TTTTTTTTTTTTTTAAACAGTGTACACACTATCCTTCTCAAATAATTACTGATAAGGAATTTCTTACCTAAGCAACAAAATACAGGGCTCTTCACAGAGGCTCGTCATTGTTACAGCTTTAACTACATTTCCCATGAGTAGCTAGCTTAATCAACGGCACTTGCTGTTAGCATTTCACTCGTGAAACTAACTTCACTGATGTAAGGGTCTCAACTCACCGAGTAATGGAAAAAAAAAACCTGACGTTTACTCCGTCGCGTGTCGGTATCTATTAATAAGTTTTCAGTCTCAAAACTCCGTGAGGAGAATCGATTATTCATGGCGTGGTAAATAAAATGTGCATTTCACTGCGCACTCCGGAAAAAGCGGAACTTCCTCTCATTACACTCCAAACAGCAGCATCACAGATTAATAATCACATAAAAAATTTCTTTCTGGACAAACAGTTGCAAGAGCAATAAAATTAAAACTTCCAAAACATGTTTGAAAAAATATATTTCTTATTAATATCTGTGTGACACGCTGTTTAAAGATATAGACATTTTCAGTGACCCTCTGCACTGATAGGGTCACGAACCCATGAGGCATTTCAGTCCAAACTTCGACCTGTAGCTCAGCAGTAAAAGCTTTGAGTTGATGTGAGCAACACAAAAGATCAAACCTCGGTGGTATGAATATTTCCCCGTAGACATTCTGACACAGTCAAAAACTGTATTATAAATGTTTTAAAAATTGATTAGATGGAAGGAACACAATGCAGAAATGGTGAAATGTCTGCACACAGTGAATCTATAAAAACAACATTGTCTTTGAATGACTTCATCGTTCGTTATGTATAGTGTTTTGCAGTCCAAACACCAATGGTTTTTCAGGATCAAAGAGCACATGCTTTCTTTCTAGAACCACTGATGTTGAGCATTATAGGGTGAAATATATTTGGAGGCAGAAAGACCCATTTCTATAC
>NW_019479470.1:0-964 GCF_002814215.2 Seriola lalandi dorsalis | reverse complement strand
GAATGGATTTCCATGAAATTTGGTACAGACATTCATGTTCCTCTCCGGATGAACTGGTGATCCCTTCACTTTTCCTCTAGCGCCACCATCAGGTCAAAATTTCAATTTGTCCGCTACTTTAAATAGCTGCAAAGCTAATGACATTTCCCATTAACCTTAGCTGTTCTTTATGTTTAATTCTAATTAGCAAATACTGACTATGCTGGAAAACTGATATTAGCATTTAGCTTAAAATGCCACTGTACCTAAGTAAATCTCAGAGCCGCTAGCATGGCTGACTCTTGGTCTTGTTTTTGGTCTAAGAGAAATTAAAAAAGACATTGTAGGATTCTGTAACTGATCTGGTGGTACTGAGTAAGTTTTGACATTGTAATCTGTTGTAATGTTGTTGTATGTTGTAACCAGCATATTAGTTGAACAAGTTTTTGTCTTTTGGTCACCATTATGGTTGTAAAAACAGGGTTTATTTTGCTATGATTCCTTTAAAACTGACTAAATAACTAGTGTCTTTCTTTGTCATATATTTCCAGGGCCAGACTCGGGTTGTGGTGGTCCTCAGGAGCTGTCAGCAGAGTCAGGCACCTTGACCAGCTGGAACTACCCCAGCAGCTATGACAACGGCAAGAGCTGCACCTGGCATATCACTGTGGACCCTGACAAGGTGACATGGATCATCATCACTGCTCTTACAAACCTCAACCAGTGAACTACTTACTGTCTGTAGAGTTACAGTCCCCACTTTAAACTGCCCCACACCCTTCATGTGAGATCAGAAAGAATATTTAATGAACTGACTGACTAGATTTAAATATTAGGCTACTCAAAGAGAAGTAACTCCAAAAAACATTACCTTATGTGGACCAGCCCGACATAACCCTTTCAGTATGGAATCGCCTACTTGTTACTGTAATTTACATCTTCATCTTCAAAGCAGCTTCACTGGCGGTCTCAGTTTTTGGTAAGG
>NW_019479469.1:0-964 GCF_002814215.2 Seriola lalandi dorsalis | reverse complement strand
AGCATTGAGTATTTTGGTCATGTCTAATCTGAAATGCAACATTACGTCACTTAGGCTGACAGGTTGGAACAGACTTATATTCAAGTGCCATACTGACATTGACTCTTATGATTGATGCTAAAGCTGATGACGCACTCTGGGGCTAAGGTTGAAAAGAGAGACAGAAAAGCAGACAGAGAGGGATGTTGAAGGGGAGTGGAAAGGGACTACAGATCTGCTGAACATATGCACAAACTGTGTTTGAACTTATAGTCAGAACGTATAATATGCAAAGTTCCCCGACGACTGCCTATCATCTGAATCTGAAGCACACTTCACAGAGGCTTGTGTGTTCTTTGAAATGTAAACACTACCATTTGAGCTGGGCGTGAAGTTGTCCATTCCGACTGCTTTGGTGTGCAGTATGCGTGATTTGAACAAAATGTATTTTTAGTTCCTGTAATTTTGTTAGGGTTTGCACTGGTTGGCTGTCTCCCATTTTGTGGATAGCATAAAGGCTGTCATAGACGAGGCAAGCTTCCACTGAGAGGAAACAGATTGCTCATGTTGTCAGTATTCTGGGTTAGAGGATAAAGCCGGAGCTGAGCCCGAAAGTGGCAGCAGAGCATGGCCAAGTGCCCACACTCACAGACACACATGCACACGCACACAAACACACATGCACATGCACTGGGAGGAAGATGGAGAGGCTATAAATACACAGGGTAATGAGAGTGGGGTGTCGCTGTCATCCTCATGCTCTGTCGCCTGTAGCTACACCATCTCCTCCTCCTGGCTGTCGCATTTCAGTATGCGGGCAAACACGCATACACCCAAACAAAATAAAGACATGATGGATTATAAGATCAGGTAACTCTATAATTAAAGTATTAGCTACTGAAGCTTGTCTGTAATATCCTAGTTAATCAAGGCGTTATATTAATCTGGTTTGAAATTAAAAATCGAAACTTGAGATTGATAAATT
>NW_019479468.1:0-964 GCF_002814215.2 Seriola lalandi dorsalis | reverse complement strand
TCATACACAATTCCCATCCCGCACCAACACCCTCCCCCAACCTACTCTTACTCTGTTATGTGTCTGTGTGAAGGCTCTGCCTCATTCCCCCCTGAATTGGGAGTTGGTTATTGAGTCTTCAACAGAGGCTGCAGTAGTGTAGGTTTACAGACCAGAGTCCCAGAGGGCGGTCCCACTTTGAGTCCATGATGGATAAAAGGCCACAAACCAACAAATGAGAGCTCTGTGCAGTTATTTCCAAAGGATGAGTCATAAATTGTTACTGGAATGTTAGATTTCTCTTCATTATTAATTAATTAATCAATTACTTTTTGACAGAAAATGTCAGTACAATGTCTCTGTCTCCACATGCAGCTGCTAAAATGTTAAAAAAAAAAAAAGTGTCATATTCAGATCCAGACTAGACATAGAAAAGAACAGGTCTTTTATCTGTCTGTGTTTGTTGAGAGATGTGCACAGAATACGTGAAAAATGGACGAGAGGCTGAATCTGTAGATCACGCCACCGAACTGCGTCGTAAGAGATGCAATGTACACTTCATGTAGAATATTTTCAGCGCTTCATTTTCTCATGAAAGCAACACTTTCCTTTGGCACTAGTGTATTGTGAATACCACAATTTAGAGTTTGCTGTCATTGAAAGGGGCACCAGTCCTTAGGGAGGACAACAATGAATTACTTAATTGATTAATGTGATCACTCTCATATCAGAAGCCATGACTTCTCAATTCAATGGATCTCCAGTCTCTACGTCAAAAGAATACAACAGTACAACAACTGGGAATAAATGCAAGGTGCAATAATCATAAAGATGAAAATAATAATGAAATGAGCAGTGTGATGAGTTGGCAATGGTGGGAGAGAATATGTTATGGCTATACACTATGGCTACACAGCTAATGATGCTACATCTACCAATTAGGTTTGATGATTAAATATTGCTATATTTCGACATCAACCCAGTC
>NW_019479467.1:0-964 GCF_002814215.2 Seriola lalandi dorsalis | reverse complement strand
TCCATCGCTCTGCCGCCTCTCTCTTCTGTGTGATGTCGTGTGTGTGTGTGTGTGTGTGTGTGTGTGGGGATGGGACAATACAGCGGGATGAGCAGCCGTGTCTATTATTAGTGAAAGAGGGAAGAATGGAGTGAGTGCCAAGGGGAAAGCAGAGGAGCCAGCCAAACCTCACTGGCATTATTTTAATAGTTGCTGTGGTGACAACTTCTGCAAAGATTACTTGTGTACCGCAGATGACAAAGCTGTGTGTGCATTGCAATTTAAAAAAAGGACCATTCCATTGGTTTTGCAAGTTGTAGCTAATTTTACTAGAAAAACACTTGTATATCAAAGCTGACAATTTTCCAGAGCAGTTTTAATTTTAGATATATTTTGTTTACAATACATCCATTGGTTTTCATTCATTTTATGAAAAACACAGGACAGGATTTACTTATTGACCCCTTTTGTTTTTCCCACTCTGAATTTATTGAGGGAAATGCACCATGTACACACATTTTGAACTGAAATAATAAAAAGGCAGGAGAACTAGATTTTAACTGTGGGCTAATAGTAATAACACTGATGTTGCTTTAAGGCCCCATATCGTTGCAGTTTATAATGTTCATTAGTGGTGCTGACAATATTAACAAACAACTTTGCAATTAAATCTGTGTTAATTACGCAAACCAATTACGACATGGTGAACCTGGAGCCTTCAATGGAGCTGTTTCTCCCACTTTGCCCAGTTTCAGATCCAGTCTTAGTCTTGATGAAAACAATTGTTGTATCCCCTGCATTTGAAAAAAGGTCAGCACAATATCTTTGTCAAATGTCAAATACCATTTTTGACACCATTTACAACATTATACTATTTAAGGTATTTTTCAAGCAATAGCCCCTCAGTGTATTTACATTCTGTAATACCTAACCCTCTATGTAGTATTTTTAATTGTTTGTTTCATACGTCCGTCTTCCCCCGTTT
>NW_019479466.1:0-965 GCF_002814215.2 Seriola lalandi dorsalis | reverse complement strand
TGTAATTTCACTAAATTCAAATGATACAGGAGTGAGAGGTGAAGGGAAAACCTGATCCTCCAAAACAGGCTTAATCAATCTCAACCTGACATAGATGTTACTAAAAATTAAATATATGTATTATTATTTTGTGCGATATGATCATTACTAGCATATTGTGGGTTTAAAAAGTCACAAAAACAACAGTATTTCTTCTGAGGTTTGTTTGAGTGTAACAACACACCTGATGACAGTGTGTAGTCGTCAGTGTGATGACTGTGTTGTTACAGAGTGGGGAGGTGTATGGACCTGCTGCTGACCGCGTGTGTCCTTTGTTCCTGCATGTGAAAATGCTTCACAGTGGCTTGAATTCCTCACAGAGATTTTCTGAAATGTATCTGCCTGAATTTTTATGCCTTGTCTGAAAATAGTCCAGAGGCAGCGCAAAGAGACAACGAGCCTGAAGTTCCCGGGCAGCGCGTCTTTTTGTCCCAGCTCACAAACAGGGGATGCCGGGGATTAGATGTGACATGTTGGACAAATACATGTTTGTTATTCTTCGTGTCTGCATATGTGAGGCGGTGTGCGGCTGCATCTGAGCCGGACCGCCGGGGTTAATCTGGCTCAGCAGATGGGTCTGCGCGCTGTGTCCTAACTTTAGGAGCTGACTAGCCGCTGGCCTGGATCACAGCGAGCTCTGGTTACACACAAGGCGGAAAGCACCCGCACTGTAGTGCCAGTGAGCGCACAGCTACTACCGTGCTCAGCGGCACTACGGAAGGACTCCAGATGTTGGCACTGAGACATGGATCAATGTCTGTGAGCTGTTCTCTGGCTGACAGGAGGAGCAGCATCTCCTCGTGAGAGGGATCAGCTGTGCATCAGGTGTCAGCAGGTGATCAAGATTGAGTCACTGTCTGATCAGAATAATATCGATTCAATCATTTAACTCTTAAAGACTAACTTTAATTTAATTTCTCAAACAA
>NW_019479465.1:0-965 GCF_002814215.2 Seriola lalandi dorsalis | reverse complement strand
CACACACACACACACACACACACACACACACACACTGGTAACTCTCTAACATTTACTCTTTGCTTTATCTCTGGGTGTGTTTCTCCCCGGCACTATAAGTCTGAATGACAGCAGTGTCAGCTTTATGATCACACTGTTTATGCTCAAAGACAACGTATATGTGTGTGTGGGGAGACTTTATGACTATAACTGGCATTACGTCACCTACCAACTGAGCGACAGACAGTGAATAAAGTCGGCTTGGATGGAAGGTGTGCTCTGCAGATACAGGGATGTGAAGGACGGTGAGGATGGTGGGGAGAGACAGATGGAGGAAGGGAGGAAGGGAAGAAAGTGGCAAGAAGGACAAGCATGTTCTGGAAAAGGGGGGGGTGGAGCGAGAGAGGAGGAGGAGGAGGAGGGGAGGGAGAGGAAGGGAGATATTTATGCTGAGTGGGAGAGAGAAAGGAAAAATTTAGACTAGAGCTCAGTGGGGGGAGATGAAAAAAAGGGAGTGAAAGAGGACAAGATGATAGGACGACTGTGTTCTCTCTCTCTCTCTGACATACATCATCAAAAATACCTGGTAAATTACTTGGTAAATCATCACTGATAAAAGTTATACATTCTCTTCCCAGCGAATATTAAAGGAGTTAATTTTGTGTCTGATTTAATTTAGTATGTGGTATGACACTGAGAGTAGATGGAGTGAAAGAGGAAAACAAATTGAGAGAGGGATGGATGTCATGTAGGTTGCAAATAAACAAGAAATGGATAGAGAGAGGGGGTGGTTGGAGAAAGAGAAGGACAGTGAGAGGAAATGGAAAGAGGAACAGAAAAGGACAGAATTTTACAGGAACTTAATGTCGTGTTGACTTTCATGCAGAGATTGAGAGAGACTGTGTGTGGGTGTACATTATATTTATGAACTCAATAAAATATCCCTGCTGTCCCAATGACAGAGAACACACACACACACACACACA
>NW_019479464.1:0-965 GCF_002814215.2 Seriola lalandi dorsalis | reverse complement strand
ACTCTTTGTACAGTAAATATGCATTTCTGCCATTGAGAGGAATCAGTGGGTCACAGTAGGTCACTGACAGCAGCAGCCGACCAAGCCAAAACACATCTGTTGAAAATTTGACTCAAAAAACACTTATGATGATGAATGTTCTCGCTTGAGTATAACATTGATCGATCTGGCGTGTGCACATCTGCAGTCTGTCTGCCCGTCATTGGTCATAACCGGCTGCACTTTTTGCTCAATCCACAGAGATGTGTGCGTTGGCAACATGGCGAGGCCGAGCGCTCCGATCTGGTTCCAGACCAGACGAGGGCAAGAAGATTTTCTGATTGGATTCATGGTTGCAAAATGAGGAAACCCACTGGGGTCTGTGTGAGCAAATTTGTGTGTGCATTTTTGTGTGTGTGTGTGTGTGTGTGTGTGAAAATTATTGCTTCAGTTTCATCCTCCCAAAACAAATGTCAAAAAGCAAAGGGGGATGAGTTTTTACAGATGCCTCCATCTCCTGTTTTCTCTCTGACTTTTTCTCTTGTTTTCATCTTGTACTTTTTTACGCTTTCCTTCCTTCATTTAAACTTTGGTTTTTGTATGGATTATACACATCAAATATAATGTGTTTAATAGTGAGCTTTAGAGGTGCTTGTAGACAAAAAAGCCAGGCTGGCTGTTTCCACCTGTTTGCAGTCTTTATGCTAAAATAATCCAGCCAGCTTCTGAATTTGGGCTTCTCATCTGATTCTCCGCCATAAGAGTATTTCCTCAAATGTCAAACTTTTGCTTTAAATCAGCCAGAGCTGCAACAATTTGTGTATAATGGATTAATTATTTCATTTTTCAGGCAAAAATGACAAATGTTGTCTGGTTCCAGCTGTTTTTCTTTGGTTTTGGACTGCTGGTTGGACAAAACAAGCAGATTGAATTCATCACCTTGGTCACTGAGAAATTGTAAATACTGTGTATTCACCATTTTTAAT
>NW_019479463.1:0-965 GCF_002814215.2 Seriola lalandi dorsalis | reverse complement strand
GCACGCATTGGTTGGGGATTGATCCTAAGTAAAACATAGTGTGTGTATGTGTGTTTGATCTATTATAAGGAGTTAACGGGACTGAGATATGGCGGGTTCCCACCAGAGGAGACAGAGCTCGAGAGTTTGAAAAAAAGAGTGAGAGGAGGAAGGAAGATGAATGGAGGGGAGGAAGAGGAGGAGGCTTTGATAATTCCTTTAGAGTGTCCCAGGTGGGCGGTGTCCAACAGCAGTGGCATCAAACTAAGTTTATCTCAGCAATTATTCTTTTCTTTTTTTTTAGATCTGGGTGGGTAGATTTTGATTTAAAGTTTTTGTTTTGCCTTATTAGACGGTAGAAGCTGGATGAACTTTGCC
Organism: Seriola lalandi dorsalis; assembly: GCF_002814215.2. Classification (NCBI taxonomy): domain Eukaryota; kingdom Metazoa; phylum Chordata; class Actinopteri; order Carangiformes; family Carangidae; genus Seriola; species Seriola lalandi. The sequence goes on along the minus strand of NW_019479463.1, from coordinate 608 downwards.
TACTGATGTTTGTGAATTAAACATCACCTAACAAGGAAGACAGAGATAGCGTGAGTCAAAGGACGACTGCTTCTCTTTAGTGCAGGAGAAGATAGTCAGGGAAGGTTAGTGTCTGGCACTAGTCGTTTAAACTTTGAACACTCGTGTTAAAATTTCATTTCTGCCATAAAATAAGGCATGAAAGGGTGTGTCTTGTTGGAACACTAAATATAGATATGCTGTGGCTCCAGTGGTGTGTAAGAACCGGCGCAGAATAGCTAGGATAAAGATTAAATTGTTTTTCTTTAAAGCTATTAGAGAAGAACTGAAGTGACGTGAAGTTGATCACGCAGCTGGTTGATCCGGCTGACGGATTTTATTTCAAGTCGTGCAGGTCGAGTGTGTGCTCAGATCCGGCTCAGTCATCATCTAATGATGCACATCTTCTGTGTGTCTGTTTTTGTGAGTGTAGCTGTGTGTGTCCACCCGGTTTCGAAGGCCAACGTTGTGAGATAAACCCAGACGACTGTGAAGACAACGACTGTGAGAACAACTCTACCTGCATCGATGGAGTCAACAACTACACCTGCGTGTGTCCGCCCAACTACACAGGTACACACACACACACA
>NW_019479462.1:0-966 GCF_002814215.2 Seriola lalandi dorsalis | reverse complement strand
AAAGCTATAGTGTCCAGCTGTTAAGAAATTACTGAGCCTTTTATAAAATATAAACTATTTGTCTCCTGTTTTTAAAGATTTACATCTTCAGTGGGAGCAAACAGGCTTGGGGCTGAGTGTCAGAGACAGGGTAGGTCAGTAGTAAAGTACTAAAAGACGGACAAATACATTGTTGGTTTAATATTTTGTGAGATTGAGTAAGAAAATATTGAATATCACTGGCCTTACTCTTTAACTTCCCACTAAGTATTAATTTAATGATTTGCAGGTGAAAAGATATCTAAGTTAAAACCGGGTTGAATCTGGTTGAAAACTGTGACTTTTTCACATTTAACAGCTGCTTCAACACCATTTCAGTGATTATATTTCACAGGTCTGAGCTACATGTTGAAATAGAAGTATATAAATGATCCTATGTGTCTAACCTCTAAATTCAACAAAACCTATCCCAGTTTTACATTTAAAAATAAATAAACTCTAGGGCTGGTGCTGGTAATGTTCTCACCAGCAGCAGTATATTAGCAAAGCCAGGATCAGGATGAGAAGAACTCCTCCCAGCACACAGGAGATGACCACCACTGCCAGCAGAGATGCTGCAAAGACATAATTTAAGACATATAATGAATTTAAGCAACTCAGTTCATACTTGTTACTACTGCTGCCACATAACTTTGCCTTTAAAACAGTTTTGTTACTCACAGTCATTGCAATTGAAGCCACTGTATCCAAATGCACAACTGGAAGAAAAAAAGAGCAGTTAAACACAATGAGATTCATTTTTTATGGTTGACCTGGAGCATCTTAACAGAGTTTAATTGGGGAAGCCAGTAACTTCCCATACACACAGTAATGTACAGACACCTCACAGCTGACATCTAAAACTCACCCTGTGCACCAAATTAAACATGTGTGTACTCACGGTTGGCACGTGTCTCCCACCGACCTCTGCCCACTTGGACAAGCTAG
>NW_019479461.1:0-966 GCF_002814215.2 Seriola lalandi dorsalis | reverse complement strand
GGCTCCAACAGTGAGTCAATCCCCACAGACTCCCATGTTCAAATGTCTAACTTTACAGCAGAACTAAACATGTTTACAGCCTGGTACAAAAAGCAGTATTGGTCTCTTCCTCCTTCATGACGACTGTACGGGGGTGAATGTTTACATAACTGACCAGTTTAAATTTTATTAAGGCTTAAAGTTCTGCATAATTGAGGGCGTGGTCACTTTGAGTGACAGGTGGGTGAGCGTATGGCAGCCACAATATGGCATGCACCGAAGTCTCAGCTCCACACACCCCCAACCCACCCTTTTTGTCCATTTTTGGATTTGCTGGGAGTAAGCCGGAGTCAGGTACTGCCAAGATGGCTACGGTGGAGCAGCTCACTCTGAGCTTCAAAACTGCTCCTCAGAAATCTATGGGTGACATTACAGGGGCTACATCCATCTTTATATGCAGTCTATGAATAAGAATCCTCACACGTTAATGTCCTCTACTTACTAGGCTTGGGTTACGGTATCTAAAAGACAAGATAAAAGCTTTTTTTTGGTCATTCTTCAACACTGTGTTCTTTTGCTTTCTATCACAGGACTGTTTCTCAAACAAGCTATATTGTTTTTTTAATGTGAGAACAGCTGATGGTCTCTAATCCCAAATCTAACCCGAACCACGTGACCAGCGGGTCAGTCTAACCTCGACCACCTCAATCATTCCTCCAATTACCTTGCATTAATGAGATGCAACCTTTCACCTCGGGTCAATTAGCCTCTGACTCTGTATCCAAACTGATGAGCTGACAAAACATCAGGAGGCATGAAAAGCCCTAACGCTAGCTTTCCCAATCAATATCTGATGATCAACACATTAATAATGTGCTCACAGAACTGCAGTAACGTATCTAAACTGTGGTGTTTTCAGTTAAGTAGATAATGTGTGTCTGAACCTGCTTTGCCTGAGACACAAGCTTGTAGCTGTGAGGGCCTACG
>NW_019479460.1:0-966 GCF_002814215.2 Seriola lalandi dorsalis | reverse complement strand
GGTGGGCAACGCAGCCGCACCCTAACCCCTCCTACAGAAGTAGGCCTCCTTTTCAAGACACAGCTATGGAGCTAACATTATCAACAAACAGGGAGGGGGTAGACCATAAAATGACTGAACCACAATTTATAGTTAACCAGCTCCACTGGTGGCGTGAATCATAATGATTATAAGAAAAACCACTAGTCTAGCCAGTCCTTGAGGAATTTCCAATATCCTTTGATTTTTGCTTTTTCTGTTGCAAGTTGATAGACTCAATTACTGGACTGAGTAAAGAGCAAAGAACATGATGAGATGCAGACGCTGTCTTAAAGGGGTTCTCAGCAAGTCTGTGTTGCACTTTCATAAAGTTGCGGGAGACTAAAAAAGAATGATCAAAATTGATGGATCAGTGGGCCAGATATCAAGATCTAAAGCCAATAGTATGGTTCAAGCTCCAAAACACACGTTTGGATCCTACAGTTCACATAATACAGCTTGATAGAGCCTTTAAATAACTTTCTGTTTAAAGTTTCAACGCCCCAATCCACCATAACCCTGATGTCTACAGGGCCCCCGTATTTCCTCAAGCACCCAAAAACCAACTAGTAGTTCTACTAGAGCTTAATTGATAAGTCAATTAATATGTTTTTAAAGCAATAATATTATACACCGGACAATCAATTGATTATTAAAGAAAAAAATAGTCGGAACTACTGATATTGAAAGTTATTATTGGCTGTAGCCTTACAGATCTTCTATGATGGAATAATAATACCTTGCCTGAGGTTTTACTGTGTCTTAACTACATGACACACAGAAAAAAAATGGAAGCCATTTAATAAAACACAACAAACAACCACAATATAAACTAAAACAGTAAGTCTTAAAACTAGATTTTGACACTATAATATAATCTATTTGATACTGTAGCCTATGCCAGTGGTGCAAATTTGTAACAAATCAGTGATTAATTAAAAATTAAAA
>NW_019479459.1:0-966 GCF_002814215.2 Seriola lalandi dorsalis | reverse complement strand
AATGTTACATAGACATGTATGTTTACCAGACATCGTACCCTAATGATTTTGGTAATTCCCCTGACAATACCTCTGGACCCACAGCTTGTAGTTTTTGACTGATCTCCACACTTATTGGACAGATTGCTACAGTTGGAAGAAACCTCAAGATTAACTGTAACAACTTTGCTGATCCTCTGACAATTCATACTCAAAATCTAAATTGTTTAGAGCCACTGTGTCCTCATACAGCCTCACAGAGCTGATAGCAGGACTGCAGACTTTTTAAAAAAATAAATAGATTATGCTACTTGTATGGTGCATCAGACACAGCTGGCAGTTTCTGAAAATTGATTGTAATTCAGTCTCTGTTCTAATTCTGCAAAATAAACATGAATCAACTAAATGTTAATTTTGTTGTCTTGTATTAATTTATGGTTGTCTACTGTATGAAACGGGAATCCGTTCTCAGAGTAAACTGAAATAGGATTTTAACTAGATTGGTAACACTGATGCAAAAGCAGCCTTTTTACTATTGTTGCTTCTTAAGATGCAGCCTGTTAGGTAATTAGTCCAATGGTTTTCAACCTATGGGTCAGGCCCCTCCAAAGGGTCACAAGATAAATCTGAGGTGTCTTGAGATATTTTAAGAAGACAAAAGAAGGTTGTGATACAGAATATGTTTTCAGTTATGGACTTTTCTTTAATCTTTGATTTTTTGTGAAATATTGGATCTTAGTTATTTAATGAAACCACATGAGAAGAACTGACAGATTAAAAAACTATCCAATATATCAAAGAAGAGGGAAGGAAATTGAACCTGAAAGCAGCAGCAATGTTTTTATTGTGCATGGATGTATGTATTTTTGAGCACAATTTAGAGTTATTCTCTTTTCAGATATTTATTTTGTGTTTCTTGGTAAAATAGACTTTTCTAATGCAGTAATTGATTATATCAAGGGTTTTCTAAGTCTGAAACTGTGGGCC
>NW_019479458.1:0-966 GCF_002814215.2 Seriola lalandi dorsalis | reverse complement strand
ACCTTTGTTTGGGCAAAACTGCTGTGTCAGGCTTGAGAGAACAGTTTTAGTGAAGCAGGGATTGCATTTGTCTCTTTCTATCTTTGGTTTTGTTTTGACTTCACAGCCTCACCACAAGTAAAGTGCAAAGTCATTTGAGAGGTGAAAATTACCAAATAAAAACAATGATTAACCACATAATGAGCTTTGGGAAGACAGCTATGCAGGTCTTGTCTCTCAAGAAGTTTTTAATGGATTGAAAAAAACTGAAAGCTCACAGCTTCTGAAGCAAAAGGTAAGGGCAAAAGCAGTAGGCTGGTTGATTGTTTCTAAATATGGCACATACAGTACATCAGGGGATTACAACAAAACAAAAATTACAGTTATTAATTAGAGCAAGATTAGCAGTGATAATAATAACAATGTCATCCATGTTTTATTAAGTGAAGATACTATCCAGTTGGGTAACATATCATTTAACATAATAACCTCATTAACAGGACTTTTTATACTTTTAAGATTATAGAGGTCATAGTAGGACATAGAGCAGCACAAAAGAACCATTAAGAGTTGCACCTTTTTAGTATGCAACTGTTTGAAACTCACTTTATTAAATATCATGTTATGGTTTAATTGTGAGCACTCTCCTGTGACACAGTTAAAGTGAACTACTTTCTTTCAAAGACAATTTCACTTTCAACTAACGTAGCAGGTAATGATTTTATCAATTATCAACTAATAAACTTTATTTCAGTTAATTGATTATTTATTATTTTGCATTTTTTGTTTGATTAATGCCTTAAACAATTGACAATTTATCTAAATAGATGCTGACTAATTTTGTAATGATTGAGAAATAAGTTAATTGTGTAATTGTTTCAGCTCTGGATTCAACACTTTAAAAAATTCCTGGCAAAACTTGCTTACTCAAGAAAGGCATTGGCTTGCATCTTATCTATGGAAAGCTTAGAGGCAAGACAAACAGCT
>NW_019479457.1:0-966 GCF_002814215.2 Seriola lalandi dorsalis | reverse complement strand
GCATGAACATGGCCCCCGGTGCTGTGGCCATACACCCGCTGTCAATGCAAATCACCCCCGGTGCTGGCCCACTGGCTGAAGAATGATAGTGTGAGGTGTAGCTGCTGTTGTGCTCAATAGGAGGAGCTGTTGACTCACGGCCTCCTGTCAACAGGCTGTTGGAGCTTTATCCAGTGATACATCTGGATAAGATTTAGATATGTAGTGATTTATCTTGTGACAGCTAAAACAGCAGCACACTGCTGTGTGATATGCCGGTCTTGTCAGCTGCAGACCTGTTGTGGACATGCAAAGAAGTGACACCCCTCTGCGTTCTTCTAATCCACTATCAGAGGTGATTTGTTTATCTTATTTTCGACCACATGTGTTGTATACATAAACAGAATCATCTCACCTGCTCACTCAAGGGAGGCTGTAATCATAATTAAGTAGATGAAGATGCCTCCAGGAAACAACATGAGAAGAAAAGGTAATTAAAGGTATTTTGAGCATCATGATTTCACCCCAAACAACCTGGTTATCTCCATGCATGCAATTATATCTATCTTGGACGTGATGTGAGTATGCATAAATGGATTTAGATAATCATTCAAAGAAATCCCTCAAGAATGACACTAATGCCCTTGAATTAACATTCAGGCTCAGTATTCAGATCAGCAGATGCCCAAGGACATGTTCAAACATCTCTCACAGAGACTTCACAAGTTGGGAGTTGTCCTACATCTCTGTCACTGCTGGTGAGGTAAATCACACCCTTGAACACCGTTTGCTTGCGTACACCTTGAATTGAATTAATGAGGAGGCTCCTTGCTGTGTCACAGCGATGAGAAGACAACAGTGAATAGAGACTGACATTCACCAGGGACTGCTGGTGGATTTAATTAGTCTGTGTTTACCTCCTTGTGTAATGCCCGAGAACCTGAAGCATCACAAGCATGTTTGTGTGCGCACACTCACTCACACACA
>NW_019479456.1:0-966 GCF_002814215.2 Seriola lalandi dorsalis | reverse complement strand
CACACACACACACACACACACACTGGGAAACCCCATCAAGCAGTGAGGAATCTATAGGAGTGGTGTGGAAAGAGAGAGGCTGGGCTGCTGGGGAGAAATCCAGCAGAAGTGATTTCCATCCCGAAACGGTTCACTGGTGCCCGACTGCTCTCTGATCCCCTGGCGGTAACAATATTCAGCTGACATTTCACTGGAGAAACTTAATCCCACCTTCCCCTGCCAGCGATACCTTATTGCAGGGCTGGCATGCACGCACACGCACGTCTCGATGTAAACCATCCACACATGCTTGTACACAACTGGAAAAACACAGCTACGGCTGATTCTCATCCAAGTCACACCCTCTGACCACCAATATTTTCCCCAATCATACATGTGATATGTTCCGTGGGTCTTATTGTGGATTTGGTTGATACACAGACAAAACAAGAGCAGACCATGTTACAAATGTTGGGAAACCACTCACTTGAGTCGTGGTAAGAAGAGTTGAAATGCAAGATAGAACGGCTGTAAAAGCAAACATAAGGGAAGAATGAGATGTCTGCACGTTTACTACTCATATAAAATAAGTAACGATGCAACACCAGACTAAATAGAGAGTTGATGATGAAAAGGTAAATCTACATTGAGCAAGTTACATATCTAAGTCCATCAGACTGAGTGCTGCAAGTGAGAGAAGCATTTCATTTCATTTCATTTGCATTCAATTCAATTTAAGTGAGAGATCGAGCTACAGCAATAAGAAATAATAGATAATAGATTGCAGCAAAAGAAAGATTCTTAAAGACAATTCTTAGATAGTGAAATCTTACAGTTTTTATAAATTTATTGATGATATTTAGAATACCATGCATAGCAAAGAACGCTGTTATTTGTGGAACATTTGAGCCTGGTGAGAACAAGTGCAGCTTAATACAAATGTTGTAACAGTTTTTCTTCACTTTGTCTTATTGTTGAAGTTTGTGA
>NW_019479455.1:0-967 GCF_002814215.2 Seriola lalandi dorsalis | reverse complement strand
TTCTGAAGCTCAATACTGCACTGACGGGTTGGACAGTTCCTGCTGCTCATGGTGTCATCAACCTGCACACAGACACATCTTCATCATCATCTTCGTCATCGTTATCATCATGGTGACAGAGATAGATAGATAGATTCATAGATTGATAAATAGACTGATTGATTACATTAGAGTTGCGTATGTGTTTGCAGAGTTTGTATGGAAAGGAAACTGGACTGAAACACAAAGAGACGATATTTCATTTCACCACATCAAACACTTCCACTGGTTCCACTGGTTTACATACTGGAAACAACATTCACCGTTCATCCTGACCACTCCAAATATTTTCCTCATCTACACACTCTAAATAAGAAAGATACATATGTATATATATGATATACTGTACATCAATAATATAAACATGTACAGTCCATATTTAAATCATGCAGACTTACAGCCGTGATGAGACTAGGTCCTACAGTCCAGTTCAGTCCAGTTCAGACCAGTTCAGACCAGTTCAGACCAGCTCGGGGTGCAGCTGCAGACTGAAGCAGCTTCTCGTCTCTCTGACAGGGCGGGACGTCCAGGACAGGAAATGTCTGCAGCTGGAAACATCTGTCGGAAACAGGAACAAAAACATGATGAAAACATGATTTTAGAAAAACAAAAGCTGGAGAGAGTGAATCACTGAGAACAAGTCAGAGCTTTAATTATGATTAACCAATTATAAATAAATAAGTAATTATCCCTCATGAACTTATCACAACTCTTATTAAAGAGAGAAGACAGGGGGCGGGGCTGACTGAGTAACAGCATACACTGTTACACCTGTCCTTCAGGTTATCAGAAACACCAGGGGAAAGGCAGTCTGTCCAATCACAGAACAGAGAGGACAGTGATGTCACTCAGGTAGAGGAGCAGGTGCTACAGTAACTGTATCTATTATCATTATAGAAGCTGTGAGCGCCCCCTGCAGGCTGACCTC
>NW_019479454.1:0-967 GCF_002814215.2 Seriola lalandi dorsalis | reverse complement strand
CACACACACACACACACACACACACATAGAGAAACCCCATGCCTATGTCATCAGATGAAAACAAACTCAAGATTTAATTGATCCTCTTGAGCTCCACCTGTTTAAAATCTTCTTCAGGCTGTGTATCATCGTGATGCCGCAGGTTGTACGATACCCAACCTTTTTTTAAATAATTTATTTCATTGAATAAATGAAACTTCTCAATGTCATCAGTGCTTAATGTCATCTTAAAGTTCCTCTCCAGACATGTTTTAAACTCTGTACAAATCCTCTGCTATGATTCATATTTTGCTTAACATTGTTTTCACACATACAAAGTGAAAGAAATTCAAAAAACAGGGCTGTAAACACATCTACTCTTACTTCCTGGTTGAGGAGTCTGGATCAGGCCTTGTGTACCGCGCACCACCACTGCATCAACTGCAAGAGACAATGTTTGTAGATCCACGAAGGCTTAGTCCTGACCACAGCAGCTCGTGTTCGAATCCGACTTTTGGCCGTTAGCTGCATGTCACCCTCTCTCTCTCCCTCTCTCTCTCCCTCCCTCCCTCCCTGGCTTTCCTGTCTCACTGTGGCTGTCAGAATAAAAGCAAAAAAGAAATATGTGCTCCTTCTGCAGACAATGTGGATACATTAATCTTTCTGAAAAAAAACATGAAAGTAGAGTGAATGTATAAATATTTTCTATTTGCTTCACTTAAATGGATCTTTATTTTATAATTATATTATTTATTTCCTATTTATTTGATCATCTTCTGTTGCATTTTAAGTCTTTGTAGATTGCAGCACCATCAATAATGTCTAGATGACGTAGGTCTGTTTTTTTTTTTATAAGAAATTTGTTTTCAAGTTTATACATTTATAATTACATGTTTATGTTTACGAGTTAAATTCTTAATGAATTAAAAGAAATGTAATGTTTTTTTTTTTTTTCTCACTGTACCAAAAGCATACTGAACCGTGAATG
>NW_019479453.1:0-1017 GCF_002814215.2 Seriola lalandi dorsalis | reverse complement strand
GAGGATTCAGGCGATTTTACCAGAGGTGGCCAGCATCATGAGGGGGTGATTTAGGCAAAAAAAACATTTTTGTCAAAACATGACTTAGGCCATTATTTTAGGAAGGTGACGATATGATACTTTAAATCTAGTGTTGGACCACAGGACCAGTGCTGCACTGAGCAACAGACAAGGTCCACGTGGACCTTGTCTCCATACAAACTGTGCTCTTTGGCTGAGAAAGTACAGCTAATGCACAGCAGAAAATACCTAGCAAAGCTAATACTCAATGAATTCTAAAATCACAGAAGAAATCTTCCAGATAAGTGCCAGTACCATCCTGATGCTATTTTTCTTCGTCTAATTGTGCGGCGCCCAACCGTTGTGAGCTCATTACTGCCCACTGAGGCCGGAGGGTGGAAAACACAGTGGTATTTCACGCTTGAGGGTGTCTTTTCCCCAACAGCCACAAGGGGCAATAACGAGCTAATTCCACAGTTGAAAACAAACACACCTGACCCAAAGGTGAGATTTACGCTTAAGAACTGGGACTTTCAGACATATTTTTCCTTTTTACAAACGAAAAGACGTCAAGGACGAAGACTAACTGGTTGTTTTGGCAAATGTACGTTAAGTTTAACGTAAGGAAGTTAAAGAGGCTGACAGTTGGCTAGCTTCTAGGTTTGCAGTAGGTTAACAGTATATGTGATGTTCCTCACCTGTACTTATAATGGTCGTCATTGTACTTGGCCGAATAATATATTTGGTTGCGAGACATATTTTCAGTTAAAGTATAATTATTTAGAAAACTTTTAACGCCAAGAAGTGACTATACCAACATCGTCCACATTTAGCGTTAGCTTATAGCGTCTAAATTGCACTGAAACTTTGATTGGGTGATTTAGGTCATGTGACCAGGATGGCGACAGGTAATCTTTCCATGGCGCCCACTCACCATGAAAACACAGGTGAGTAACTTTGTAAATGTTTCAAATTGATTCTTAATTGTCCTGATAAGCTGAATATCTATTGTTTGGG
>NW_019479452.1:0-967 GCF_002814215.2 Seriola lalandi dorsalis | reverse complement strand
TCTCTGACTGTTCAGATGAGTCTTTAAGTTTATATAATCTTTATTTATGTGTAATAGAGATAGTGTAAAATTATATTCTGTAGGACATTCATCTCGGCAGCTGTCTGCGTCTCCTCAGCCTTCAGGTTCAAAAGCTGCAGCTGAATCAAAACACACGACAAGGTGAACATGAATAACCCCGTCTGTAACCGCTGTAAGGTCGTCCGGCGTCACATGCTCATGCACGTGCGCACAGCAGCACGTCTGATGGAGGAAACACTGATAAACTCTAATCTTCTCCTGTGACCTGCGGCTCAGGCTTCTCAAAGACGTCGAGAGTCCAGACCCTCTCTGCTGCGACCGATCTCCCACTAACTGAAATCTAAAATCATAAATACTAAAATGACACGTCCAACGTTTTCCCCTCTGTGTTGACCACCCTCAGCCCCCCCCCTCTGTGCGGCGCGACCCCGGCCAGCAGCGACTACGTGGCCAAACAGGGCGACAAAGTGGCGGCGAGGGTGAAGGCTGTGGACGGAGACGAGCAGTGGATCCTGGCTGAGGTGGTCAGCTACAACCACTCCACCAACAAGTGAGAACACCACACAGTTCAAACACACACACACACACACACACACACACAATAACTGTGAGAGGTCCAGATGTCAGGATGTAAATCACAGCTGGACTGAACAGATGTGACCTCTCTCTCCCTGCAGGTATGAAGTGGACGACATTGATGAAGAAGGAAAAGAGTGAGTTCTTCATCTACAGTCATCTCTGTTCTGTCTTCATGTTCTTCTCTCTCTTTCCTCTTTATTCTTTGGGTCTCTCTCTCTCTATCTATCTATATATATACATTTGATAAACAGTTAAAACACATACTTAAAGTAGCTACAAGCAGAGACAAGAACATTTTAAGGCTTTATCAATGTTCAGTATTTGTTCTAACTCCATCTGAAACATATTTATAAAGACTGTAAACAGG
>NW_019479451.1:0-1026 GCF_002814215.2 Seriola lalandi dorsalis | reverse complement strand
TGCCACCTGAAAATGCAACAGATCTGTTCTTATTCCAGTTTTACAGCAGATCAAATGCTTTTTTTTTTTTTTTTTTTTTTTTTTTACTTGAATCCAACAATAGAGTAACTCTCGCTTCATCTCTTGCTGAGATTTACATCAGCCGTAAGATCTTCACCGACACAGACACAGGGGCTGTCTAAACTTTCATTCATTCTGGTTCATTAGTGGTCGCTGGTGATTTCTGCGCTGTCGCTCTTTTAGTTTTTTCAAGATGGATATTTGTGCAGTAAAAACCATGGTCATTGTCTGTTAAACATTTTGAAGACTTGAATGGTTTAACACCAGTCAACTGATTACTCATTTTCTTCCTCTACAACGGCGGTGTTGTGAAATCATTTCCAAAACAGTTATATTGAAAGCTGTTTCTCCTGAGGCTGAATTCTCTTAGATTTTGCAGGACATTTTACACCCAACAGTTGGGAAATAATTTGTCAGTAAAATAATAAAACAGTAATAACAAAAACAATAATGAAAGTCATATCATCTTTAGCAAAGGTGGTGAAAATGTAAGAGTAGAAAAAGTAGAAACGAATCACTTTGAAATAATGACTAGAGAGTTAACCCCTAAAGTTTTATTAGCTCATTAACTGATGGTGAAAAATAATTATTTATGGAAAATTGCTAAATTGCCCTCCAATTTTCTTTTTTCTTATTTTTCACCTCTCTATCTCCTCCTTTCCTTTCCTCTCCTCCCCTCCTCCTTCCTCCCTCTCTCTTGACAGCAAAGAAATAATTTGCAGTAAATTACTGTCTCTGTCTTTCCTTTTGTCTAGTGGTTTGAGGCTTCCACAAATTCTCCCTGAGACAAACATCAAAGATCTTCCAAACCACTTTACAATTAGAGAAGAGAGGAGAAGCTTAAAACGGAGGATCTATGATTCCACTTTGAAGACCGAGCGTTCAATGAAAAATGTAGGCAGATAAGCTGAAAGTTGTTTAGAGTCTGAAAGTTGTGGCGTTTTTTTTTTTTTTTTTTTTTTTTTG
>NW_019479450.1:0-967 GCF_002814215.2 Seriola lalandi dorsalis | reverse complement strand
TTATTGGTGTTAAAACCACCCAATGTTATTTTTACAGCTATCAAAATCACACAGAGCCGCTTCTTACCGTGGTGAGCGGGGTAAATGACATCAAACCCAGGGAGTGGCATCACAATGTCATGGATGGTGTGACTCTCAGCCTCCTCTGCAGACAGCACATGTGCTGTGGCTTCATGAACAGATCACAGACAACGTCAATAGTCAATAATCAATAATCAATAATCCCATGATTATTACACACATTTTACATGATTTGATATTTGCCACAGTCGGTCAAACGACACTGATTATTGGTTGGAAATCTGCAATATTATATCTCCTATAAACCTAATTCGGATAATAGCAGGTTGACAAATTGGAAATGCTTTGTTTTGGATGCTTTTGGAGGACCTACAAAATAATAATAAAAATAATAATAATAATAATAATAATAACATTTTGGAAAACACTTACAGTTTATTAGTTAAAATGTTTAATATATTTAAGATTCTTTGGATAAGATTCTTTAAAGAAGCTACAGTGAAAACCATTGTGAGAAATGCATATTTGCTGTCTAGCTGAAAATTAAATGAGCATCAATAATATGCTCTGACTGTATGTAAAATATGATGTTAGCTTAGTGTTGCATAAAGACTGAAAACAGATGGACATGGCTAGCCTGGCTCGGTCAGAGGAACTAAATCTGCCTACCAGACCTGTTAAAATGTAATTTCTTATTTGTTTAATCCAATCAAACCCTAGAAAATTGGGATTTTCACATAAGAAAGAAAAAAGGCCTATTTCCCAAAATGTCAAAATCAACATTAGTGAGCTGAAAGAAAAGATGAACCACTAACTTCCTCTGAGCACCAGGTCCCCCTCAACCGCCTTCAGGCCGAAGGCTTCGATCCTCCGGCTCACCATCGTGTTCCACACCACGCTCTGGTAACTGTGGATGTACATCAGACGGTTGTTACGGGGGATCTGT
>NW_019479449.1:0-967 GCF_002814215.2 Seriola lalandi dorsalis | reverse complement strand
TTCTTCTTCTTCTTCTTCTTCTTCTTCTTCTTCAGTGTAACACAAAGTGCTTTAAAGCAACATCATTATTATTATTATTAGTGTTATCCAACTAATATGCAAAATAATACAGGTATAACCTTTTTTTAAATCAGGAAATTTGTTTCGTCCGTCTTTCCCGGGGACACCTAAACGCAGCATTTAGCCTGCACAAATCCTCCCCGTTAATCGCATCTTGCCGGCTGGCAGGGATTCAGAGACATCATGCAGTCATCTGTGGGTGGTGACAAACCATAGCGTGTATATACAATCTTAGTGACAAACATACACACACACACACAGTCCTTCCCTGACGGTGGATTGAGGAGGAAGCTCCAGCAAAGGGCCAATGGCGATGAAAATTGATTTAAGTAGCATCATAGAGCAAATGCAGACGGGGGAGCAGGACGCTGCTTTGACGGCTCTGCAGAGCTACAACAAGGAGGTAAACATCAGCACGGCAGCACAAGAACGACACGTCCTCTGCCTTGAAACATGAAGTTTATTATCTACAGTAGTGTTCTGTAAATGTCTGTTTTACTGTCTTAGGATAAATAGCTTCCGTTCAAACTTTATGTCAGCTACAAGACATCTTCAGTTTAGATGATGACGCTTGTGTTATCCTGATTAGAGGAGATGTTTTCACATCAACAAATAATATTATAATCGCTGGAAAGCTTCAGATCTTCATTGCATCATCTTTGATAAAACGCTCTTAAGATATAGCAAACATATGTGACACAATTTGCCTATGTATTTCCACCAAGAGCTGAAGCTTATCCACGGAAATAAAATAAAGCTTATTGTTTCCTATCCAAGAGACACTTAACCAGTTTGGAGGCTTAATTAATTCCTGTTTTTGGCCACTCGGGGGCAGCCGAAAAAGCTGTGAACATATAGGCCTACAGTCTATGGCTGTGAACCATGTTATTATAGCAAACATGTTGCT
>NW_019479448.1:0-967 GCF_002814215.2 Seriola lalandi dorsalis | reverse complement strand
GGCTTCTTCATCCAGTGACAAACATCTAAGCATTTACAAATCTTTGAGGAAAGCAGTGACTTCAGATGAGGAGATCATCAACTTTATATCTTTAATTCCTTTAACCTGCATGGATCATTTGGGAAACATATCAACCATAGTAATTTGATTTAAACTATAAATCCAGGATTGGTCATATTAAAGTTGAGTGTTACCTTTTATAAGCCTAGTTAATTTTTGCATGAGATATGAAAGACTTCAAAGTTTATAGAGTGAGAATGTCATGCTTTGCAGAATTTCTTCATTTAGTGTTTCAAATTTACAAATTATACAGGAGGTAATTACAGTTTTGACAGATGAAGTGAATTCATGTCTGGAATATTGAAGAAAAGTGAATTCTGCAATATAACTAATATAATCATGAGAAGATGAGCAATCCATTAAAAAAACAAAAAACAATGGACATGTTTGCGATTGGGAAAGCCAGCAAGGGTTCTCATCTTTGCTGATGCAATTGCAGCTCCCATATCTGTACAGTGGGGGCGGAACTGGGGGGATATAGCATGAACCTCCCTTGTGAGGCTGACTCCCTGGTGATCTGCACCAAAAGGAGGTTTCCTGCAGGGGTCTGGAGACAATGGTCCCTTGGATTTCCTTGGTCCCTTGTGTATTCTTCTCGACTTGCGATCAAAAGTTGAATCACTGTCAACAGTGTGAGCTCCAAGCGAAGTGGAACCGCTCACCCTACAGGCGAATCTGCAGCTGGAGAACAAATGTTAGTCCTGAAGGCTTCGAACACATAATTTCCATCTCCAGAGACCCACCTGTCTCTCAGCGGCTGCCTCTCCCATTACTCATACTGGTTTGCCAAACCATTGGCTGAAATGAAGAATAGGAACTCCTAGCATGGGCCCACAGCCTTAATCTTCAGCCCCACTGATTCCCCTCCAACCATAATGAATGGATGATACCTTCATAGTTCATGGTA
>NW_019479447.1:0-967 GCF_002814215.2 Seriola lalandi dorsalis | reverse complement strand
TATTATTGTTCATTAAAATAATCTGTGATGAGATATTATTGACGGATGAAAACCAAGAATTTATGGCTTCACCCATCACTGAGTTTGTTTCCTTTTGCTTTAAATGGTTCAGATCAATTTCCAGTTAAAGATATCACTAACAATGGAAGTTTACTTACTGTTGGATTAATGATGTCTGGTCCTCAGAGAGCAACAAACAGTGGCTCAACATTTACAGAAGATGAGCTGTGCTCTGAGCTGCCTGTTCTCTAATTAAAATCCCATAACTGTGTCGTTCAGTTCGGAGTAAACATGATAAACTCTGACAGTCACTGACTCTGCTGATTACACTGTTTGCCGTTTTATTTTTTAATTGCACATTAAGCTATTTAGCTTGACTCTTTGCATATATGAGTGTGTTTAAGTGAATGCACATACAGTATGTGACTGTCTGCTGCAGCGTGAGGGAAGGACGGGAGGGAAACCTACAGAGAAGAAAAGCGCATTCAAAATCCCATTGAAATTTTTAATAAGACTCCAACCTTATGTTACAGTGCTTTGACATTTTAAAACAGTAAAAACAATTTCACATCATTATGATTTATGTTTTTACCACCCACAGGCTCACAGTGTTAAAACTCAGCAGCTCAACAAACATTACATTTACATTTTCTCATTCAGCAAACGCTTTTTTATCCAAAGCAACTTGCAAGCGAGGGACATCACTAAAGCGTCAGTGCAGCAGGAGACCTGGTGCAAAGTGCTAAATATTACATCTGTTCAATAAGTGCAGGGAGATCAGGTGAAGACGTTCATTGTAAGAGCTAGTTAGACATATCAGGGTGTTAGAGGTGTTAGGAGAGGAGGTCAGTTGAGTGGTGAGCTGTGAGAATTAACAGGGAGGGCTGAATGGCATATGTCTGAAAGTGCTTTCTGACTTCTGTATATGATATTATTTATATATATATATATATATATATATATATAT
>NW_019479446.1:0-967 GCF_002814215.2 Seriola lalandi dorsalis | reverse complement strand
CACAAACAGTAGGTCAACAATCAAATTAGAGGAGACACTTCCTCTACTTCCTTCTTATCCCACATTACTGCCACAAATTCATTGCACAGGCTGTTATGTTTGGTAAGTTAACTCCCCAGAGTACAGACATTCTTTCAAGTGCAGGGAATTATCTATATGTGCATCTTCAGATGGGTGACGAATTAAAGGAAAAACCAACATGAAGTGACCCCAGCAACAGCTTCAGTGCTCCTTTGCTTTGATTCTACAAGTCTGTGTAACCCTACTGGAGGATGAACACCACCACTCTTCCAAAAGATTTTCCCTCGTTCAGTGTTTTGATGGTGGTGGTGGTGGTGGAGAGTGCTGTCTAATATATCGGTCACAAAATCTCACATAAATGTTCAGCTAGGTTGAGATCTGGTGACTGTGAAGGCCATGGCATATAATTCACATCATTTTCATAGAATTCATTCAGTGACCCCTCGTGCTCTTTGGATGGTCGCAGGATGGGAGAGAAAGAGAGAGAAAGTGTATGCAAGGAGACAGAAAGAAGGAAAACATGTTAGGGCCAAAAGTTATGGTGGGAGCGTTGTCTTCAACGGATGACAGATTTTGAAAACTACTCTGTAATTCCCCATCTCTCTTTTTCTGTGCCATATCTCCCTCTCTGCCCTTGGAATGAGAAACAGACTTTGACAGGGGATAGATGGATAGCATAGCTAGATAGATGGATGGAAAGAGGGAAAGAGAAGGATAGAAGGATAAGCAGAGGGCTGGCCTCTTATTCCCAATGCAGTGTCAGCTCTGCCATCAACTCATCAAAACCGCTGACACACTGCTGACGTCCCTCTCTTTTCTACCTCTGACCATATCCCCTTATGTCCATCCATCCAGCTATCTATCCATGTCACCTGTCTGTCTAGCTGCCTCTTTCAGTAAATACTTGTATGTATGTATCTATGTATGTATGTATGTATGTATGTAT
>NW_019479445.1:0-967 GCF_002814215.2 Seriola lalandi dorsalis | reverse complement strand
GCTACTTTGGTCATGGATTGCTAAGTGGATGTGTATGTGTGTGTGTGTGTGTGTGTGTGTGTGTGTGTGTGTGACGGGGATAGAGTCACAAGCCTCTGAGGCCCACTGTTCATGTGGTGAGAGAAAATACTAAAACCCTTCATCTCCATATAGTACATGTATAAGAGTATCCATCTTTCTATCTATCTATCTATCTATCTATCTATCTATTTTTTCTACAAGAAGATGCAATCGTCATACTGAGTTACAATTAGCACAGCTTGCATCAGCTGACATCAGCTGACTCAGAGGAATATGGAAGTCCCCATGCTGATGGACCTCACTTGCAGTTGTGCGTCTAGGTGTACGCCTGAGTGTGTGTGTTTCGGAGCACTTGTTTGTGTGCCCATTTTGCACAAACACTCTCTTGCAAACGTGATGCAACTCTCCAAGGCACTACCTGTAAACCCATTCAGCTCATAAACAGTTGTGCCCAGCCAAGCAGAGGCAAAAGCCTTTACTAGGCACTGGAGGAGACAGACAGCCCAGTCAAAATGCTTAACGTTCGGCTATTAGTCTCACCCCCTCGCTATGAACTACAGACCTCGGAGACAAATATTAAATGCTAATCTTTGTAGGACGAAGCCAAGTCAGTCAGTTTAAGCTGAGAGCGTTGAATGAGATTTTTAATTACTGTATGACCTGGGGTATATTAGCGCATATTAATGAGGATCATTAACCTAGAGGTAACTAAGACCCCTCCTTCTTAACTACAACTGATAGCACCTCTGCTGTCTTGACGCTAAAATATCAGTGTGTGCATATGTTTGTGTGCGCGCGAGTGTGTTTTTAAAGAAATGTTTCACAGATGGCTTATTCCATTCTTTGTAATAAACTGCACGTCCTTGGTAAAAGTAAATAACTGGAGTCAATGTCCTTTCACACCTAAGGAATTATACGGCTGAAAGCCTGATCTCTTGACCAACAA
>NW_019479444.1:0-967 GCF_002814215.2 Seriola lalandi dorsalis | reverse complement strand
TTGGATGAACCAGGTAGTTACATGAGGATTATGTTCTTTGATTTTTCAAGTGCATGTAACACCATCCAACCCCCCATTCTTAAAGACAAGCTGGAAGGGATGGGGGTGGATCCCTGCTTCAAGACCAAGGAAATGGCCATGGACTTTGGGAGGTCTAGGCCCACCCTTCAGCCAGTCAACATTCGAGGGAAGGACATTGAGGTGGTGCGCACTTATAAATACCTAGGTGTGCACCTGGACAGTAAACTGGACTGGTCCCTGAACACGGATGCCATCTATCGGAAGGGGCAGAGCCGGCTCTTTTTCCTCAGGAAGCTCGGCAACAGCATGTCTGACATGAACACAAAGCTGGTCAAACGCTTGCAATGTAAGATGAAGGCCGTCTTAGACAACACCAACCTCCCCCTCCTAAACATTCTGGCAGGACAGAGAAGCAGCTACAGGTGCAGCAAATGTCTCATCTCACTGCGCTGCAGAACAGATAGGTTCAGGAGATCCTTTGTTCCCAATGCCATCAAGCTATACAACACCTCAGCCAAAGGAAGTGGACTAATCAAATTATTATTGTTTATTTATTATTAACTGTATTTATTGTTATTATTATTATCAACAATGAGTTAGTGGACACATGAATTTCCCTAGGGGATAAATAAAGTATCTATCCATCTATAATTACGGTGTAATTACCTCACCATCGCTCGAGCTGCTCGCTGCTCATGGGTAGGTGATGAGGAGGCCAGGGCCATTGCTCTCCCCTTTTTCCCTCACCATCCATCACAATAATAAGGGGAGCCCCAGCAGACGGAGGTAGCTGTAAACGTATGCTTCCTCATCTTTGTGGTGATCCCAGGGAAGCCCCTCTATTTTCCACAAAGGCTCCAGATGCAACGGGGGGAAGGGGTGGAGCGACCAGAGGACGGCAGCTTGTTCTGGGTGTGTGTGTTATGCAACATTAGAGGTGCTTAAG
>NW_019479443.1:0-1050 GCF_002814215.2 Seriola lalandi dorsalis | reverse complement strand
CAACTGAGGATTCAGGCGATTTTACCAGAGGTGGCCAGCATCATGAGGGGGTGATTTAGGCAAAAAAAACATTTTTGTCAAAACATGACTTAGGCCATTATTTTAGGAAGGTGACGATATACACCTTAAAAAAAAAAAAAAAAATTCAACACATTCACAATGAATAACAGTTGTACCATTACATTACATTAAGATGCAAGTTGCCAGTTTAACACAAGGCTGACAGACATATTTATATTTCACACTTTTAACAATTGAGAGGCAATTTACTGGGGCATTTAAAGTAGCTATAATCAATATTTACATGTATCAAATCCTACAGAGCATTATCACCAGAATCTTCCTCTTGGTTTTACAGAGTTGCAGCTCCTTGTTTAGCTGGCCCACCCACAACTTTACTTTTCTGGTCTCCTCTCATTGCTCTCACACGTTGTTTTTGGCTGCAGCTGTTCAGCTCTAAAGCTGGACAAAACCACTGTACACTACCCGCTCAGCACCAAACAGCAGACAGACGCAAACTAGCTGGAGAACATAGTGGAGCATTTAGTGAGAGTGAATATTGGACTTACATTCACCATGTGGCCAGAAATACAGCTTCAAATGAGTGGTAATGTTGCACCTTAACTGCTAGTAGTGTAAATAATTTTTACACATAAGGTAAATATGTGACAAGTGACAAGTGTGTCCATGTGTAGCCCTGTGCATTGTCCTATTTTATAACTGATTTTGCTCGCAACGATTTGAAGTTGGAGACAGTAAAATTAAAGTGATGTAAGGTAGCAGCGGCCAGTGTTGCATGTTCAGTCCTCTAATTTACACAGAGAGACCAACAGCCTTCTCTCCTTGCCTGCTGCTGAATGATCACATTAATTAATGTGAGCCACATTAATAAAGAGGGACGGCAAGCTACTTGAAAAATGCCTTTTTTTCTTATGAGGAATGCTTGCTAGTCACTGAAGAAAAGACATAACCACTCTTCAATACCCACTCTCTGTTTGTGGTCTCATATTTTTTGGTAACTCAAAACTACATGTAACACATTCAGAGAAT
>NW_019479442.1:0-967 GCF_002814215.2 Seriola lalandi dorsalis | reverse complement strand
AGGAGATGCGGTGAGAATCGGTCGTTTCTGCTGAGCGGGGAAAGTGGCGGTGAGCGAGTGTTAGCAGCAGAAATGAAACAGTCCTGTAAAGCAGACTAAGACGGAGAATTAGACGGCATTACAGAAGTCCGTTCAGTTCCATGGTCTCAGTGATTTCCAACAAAGGCCAATTCATGCCTCCTTGGTATGGTCACATGTGATGACCACTGCCAAGGCCCAATCAGAGGGACCTTTGGCCTTTAAGCTTCACTGTTTGCTAATGTTGTTAGAGTGAGGGGGCAAAATCAAGGAGAGTGTGTGTGTGTGTGTGTGTGTGTGTGTGTGTGTGATCCAGCTCATGGTATTAATGTGCTTAAGGACTTTGCTACATGCTATAGAAATATCTATTGTTCACTAAAAGCATGTACTTTAAGATTATTCAGGATAGTGCATCAAAACCTGATTAGAATCAGCATTTATGTGCATCAAATGTGATAAAAATCAACAATATCTCATGATTTCTTTGACATGCATGATCTTATGGACATTTCCCAGCATTCCTCACTCTCAGCCATGCATTCTTGAGTCCAGAGCAGTACCTATCAGTCTCCTGGCGCTCAGCAGACGTGATGGGCTGAGTCCTAAACCTCTCTGAGGTCTTTCTACTCTCCCCGGGATTGATATACTGCCGGGGCCTGCGCCCCCTGTCCCTTTCCCCTCTCCAAGGGGCCTCGTAGCCCGCAGGTGCCCTGTCCCCTTCAACCTCACTGCAGGGGCCACCCCAGGAGAGGGACCGACAGACAGAGTACCCAAAAGAAAGAGGAAATACAGTAAAGTGAGGGAGAGATAGAGAGGGACGGGAAGCAAAAATGGTTTCGAAGCAGAGGGATAAGTTCGATTATTCAGTCACACCCCTGGTTTTTAAATCAAGTATGTGAGCGAGGCCATGCAGGTTTAATAACAGTTAAAGCATGCACATGTTCACTGG
>NW_019479441.1:0-968 GCF_002814215.2 Seriola lalandi dorsalis | reverse complement strand
TCAGCCAAAACCTCTGCAATAAACCCACACACACACACACACACACACACACACACACACACACACACACACACACACACACACACACAGGCCTGCTCCAGTTGACACAGCGATGATACGCCAACTGGCTGATTACCGGCAGGCCTCTCTGTGCAAATATTTACCAGATCCCTGAATAACTGACAAAATAAAACATAAGCAGGGAATAAATTAAGAACAGGGAAAACATTGATCCCAACCTGAGAGAGGAAGATATCCTCCGGTGGTAAATATCTGATAAGAGGAGGGACTACAAGAGAGGGGAGTCAAGAGTAAAGAGAGGAGATGAAATAACAAGCGATGAGAAGTGGAGATGAGTGTAGAAGATGAGGATGGGAGATGGGAACCAAACTAGACAGAGGAAAGGGAGGAAAAGGGAGGAAAAGGAAGGAAGGGAAGAAATGAAGATGGAAAGCTTAGACAAATCCCTTCTTAATGTGCTAAGCTTTTCTTCATTAGGGAACAGCAACTGCATTTGGGGAGAAAACCAAAAAATGTCTATGATGTTTTGCACAATTTAGGTCACCTTAACTTCCTTATCCAGGGCAAATTTTGCACAAACTGCACAAGTAAATGACAGAATATCTTGTTACATTGCAAAGACTTAATCTACTTAAGGAAACATATCAGAAGCTAGAGTTAAATACAATTGCCATGAGGGACATGAAGCAAATGAAGAGAAACAGAGGTGGATGTGACATCACAGAGGTTGACATGGTATCTGACAGGCTTATGCTGCAGCACAGAGGCTGACATGGTGAGACAGTTTGACATTTGAGCAGGAGGCATGACAAGAGGGAGGTTTACCACGAGGTGATCTGATTGTAAAGAGAACCGCGTGATGTCACAGTTCTCAGGAAAGGGACCCAAGAGCACAACTCAGGTGGCAGATGTAAAAGTAAAGAGTTTTAGAGAGAAAAAAAAAAAAA
>NW_019479440.1:0-1170 GCF_002814215.2 Seriola lalandi dorsalis | reverse complement strand
TGTGTGTGTGTGTGTGTGTGTGTGTGTGTGTCATGAAGATGGATGCATACATCAGATGAGCTTCACTGTATGAATCACCAAATATTGAAAAGGTTATGCCTGACAGGAAATTATCACAGCCCTATATAGTTTCTCTATGCCACTCATGCATTTGTACAGTACCGGTGTGTGTGTTGCAAGCAACCCCACATAGGCCCAACAAATCATGGACTAACCTCACTGCCACAAAGCATTCACTAAAAGGGCCATCTGCATTTTAATGACTAAGTAATTTATCTATGGCTACTGCACATTATCACAGGAGACGGTTGATGTTCCCCACATAGACACACATAGAATTTAACATGGCTGCCTCGTTTCTGCTGATGGCAACGCTATGCTAATGGTTCTAGCATTTTCTGTGCACCTTTCCAAACCGGCTCATCACAGAGACGTTCAGGTGTATGTGTCTGGGGAAGCATATGTGCAAAAGTATGCATAATTTATTGCAGAACATGATTCAGATGAAATACTGAAGGTGCATCTAAATACAGGTGACACAAATGTAACCCTGGGTTTCACAGTGCTGTGTTTGTTGGGGAGAGTAATTGCTGCTAAAGTATTTCAGTACCACAACTGCAGAAGAAGAGTTTTACAATATCAAGCTATTTAGGTGATAGATTCTTCCAGTGGTTTGCATTTTTCTGCAGCCATGACAAGAACGGTGTGTATCACTGTACTGAAAACACAGTCTGCTCCCACTGGCCCTCATTTATGAAGATTGCGTGAAAACAGGCGCAGATCTGAGCGCAGAATTGGTCGTACGATAGGATCCACGTGTGATTCATGAAACATTCGTATCTGACCAATCCCAGCGTACGAATGATCGGCTCTTGATAAATGCGGCGGCTGAATTCGATCGTCATTAACATGTTACGCCCTTAAATATTCCTGGTTCGGAGGCCTCGCCCACTAAGGTCAAACATGGAGAGAAGAGTTACTGGCAAAAAACGAAACTTTTCAGAGATGGAGATCGACATCCTGACATCCGAGGTGGCGCAAAATAAGGATGTGCTTTTTGGCAGTCTGAAGAGTGGGGTCAAAGGAGCTCATAAAACCGCTGTGTGGAAGAGGGTAACGGAGATGAGTTTGGCTCTGCAGTGCCGCCTCCTGCAGCCGCGCGCCAACACA
>NW_019479439.1:0-968 GCF_002814215.2 Seriola lalandi dorsalis | reverse complement strand
GACCTAAAGTGACACCTCTTCATGTTGTGTGATTGTGTTTGCTGTATTAGTCTCAAATTTAATATCATATTATTTTTCAAAACGGTGGCGTTTCAAACTTTTCAGCTCCAATAAGAAGCGACCTAAAGTGACACCTCTTCATGTTGTGTGATTGTGTTTGCTGTATTAGTCTCAAATTTAATATCATATTATTTTTCAAAACGGTGGCGTTTCAAACTTTTCAGCTCCAATAAGAAGCGCTTATAAATCAAGATATTAGATACTACATATACAGTAATAAATATTCTGTTTATTTTTAATAGAAGTGAAGAACAGAAGTGTGTTAACTAAAAGCTTGAGCTACTTTTTGTTCTGGTTGTCAACACTGTTTTAAAATGTACACTGCTCTTGTTGTCAATGATTACCATTTTTGTCAATTCAAGAAAAAGAAAAAAACTTAGATGCTGAACTTGACTGACCCCGTTGGTGTTATTATTGGCTTACTCTGTGAACCCAGTAGTGAGTGGTAGCTTTAATTTATTAATGACTGTGTTGAAAACATATCTGGAGGAACAGACTCAGGTTTCTGAATATAAAACAAGGCTGGTCTAGATTTAATCAGTTAAAATGTGCCTCGGGTACATGCTCTGCTATTTTTCATGGCTCAGGGCCCTGGAGGAGAGACGGAAGCAGTGGGATGTGCAGGAACAGCGGCTGAGAGAGAACATCCTACAGCAACGCAGACAGCGAGTACAGGATGCAACTGAGCGCTTCCAAAGAGCCCATCTACCTCCTTCTCAGAGACGTAGACAATGTTAGTGATGTATCTTACATATAACTCTTAGAACTGAGAAATAACACACACAACAGTCCTGACACATTTCAATTTGTTTGTATGTTTTCCTTTATGGTGTTTTAGCTCTTAGAAGAAATGTCCCAAATATTGAAGATGCGCTTAGTCAACTTCAAGGCAGCTTGAGTTCTTACAC
>NW_019479438.1:0-968 GCF_002814215.2 Seriola lalandi dorsalis | reverse complement strand
TTTGTGAAACAGAGAACCATTTCCTCTTCTGATGTGTTCTGTCTGTGTTTCCTGTTGATTCTGGTTTTAGTCTACCAGTGAAAACCTAACAGAGCATCACAAACAGCAGACAAATCTCTTGTTATTATCATCATCTGTTTATTTTATGGATTTCATGGTACGGAGATTACATGGATGGGGGCTCATGTGACTGCTTTAAAACTCAGTCTAGAGCAAGGGCCTAAATTGGCATATGGACGGTAGGGACATGGCCTAACCAATGTTTTGGGAGGACAGAATTGTCCCTACCAATATTTGAGTGAACTTGTTCACACTGTTTGTGGTGAAGTCATATTAGATGATTTCAATGTGCCCTCCCAGAGGATTCGTCTCCAAGAGAACTGATTTCGGCATGCTAGAATTTGATTGACTGAAAGGGGCTCTGTGAAGGCTTACGTCATGTGAGAATATCACAGTAGTACCTGGCGTCACTAGAAAAATATCAACTGATGTTATTTAATGTTATCTAGCAAGCTAACCCTGGCTTCTGTATTCTGTAGGCTAGCAGTCAGGTTGCTAGCAGGAGTAAACATGAAATGTTTTTTACCGGTGTGGAGTTTTTTCATGCTCTCCCTGTACCTGCGTGGGTTCTCTACAACTACTCCGGCTTCCTCCCACAGTCGAAACACATGCACATCAGGTTTATTGGTAACTGTGAGGCCTTGCTATAATATGACGTTTTTATAACATTTTATGCCTTACTATATTATGACATGCTTATGGCTTAGTACACTGTGATGTTTTTTTAGTATAATATGACATTTTTATGTAATTTTATACCTTACTATACTATGACATTTTATGCCTTAGTTTACATGATGTTTTTATGGCTTAGTATACTATGACGTTTTTGGACATTTTTATGCCCTGCTATTGTATGACTTCTTTATAACATTTTATGCCTTACTATACTATGACATGCTTATGGC
>NW_019479437.1:0-968 GCF_002814215.2 Seriola lalandi dorsalis | reverse complement strand
AAAATCTGCAGCTACACTTGAATTCTGTTGTTGAGATTTAAATACATCCTCTCACAAAGTGTTAGCTGTGGAAACTTCGTCTTGTTTATGGCACTACATGAAAAGTAATCAAAATCATGACACCACATTACACTGCTCATGTGAGGGGGAGCGGATCCGAGAGAGCACACCACGCCTGAATGGACATAAAACTGGATGTTTTTCAGAGTTTAAATTAAAAGCTGACCTGTTTCTCATGTACCAACCTGTTGTAGTGTAAATGAATTGATTGAAAGCTTGGCCCAAACATCACCACAGGGAGTGAGGACCCCACGATTCCCCAATTACCACATTTCAGTCAAGTTGGGTCACACAAAGAAAGAAGCTCAACCCATTTCGCTATGACAAAGCTACAGAGGCTTGAATAGGCCGGCTTCACAGGAGCGAGCGTGGCCAATGCTCTGGGCAACTCATCCACCACCGCTCCCCTTCACTCTCTGAGTGGCCAGACAGAGGAACAGGTACAAAGAGATATGATCTCCCGGTGAACCATTTGCACATGTGAGGAATTCTGACTTTTGAGGTCTAAAGCAAGTGAGAAAGTGAGTTTAACATGACTTTACAGCAAAGCTGCAGCTGTGTGAGCGGACAACCCGTCCACACAAGTCCAAGAAACTGTCAGTAACACCCCTATTCAGTCTGCTGCAGGAATTGTTTTGATATATGTCTCTCAGCATTTAAGATAAGAATAAAATATCTCAACTGGAATCAACATAACCTACAAGTAATGTTCCTCCTGCCTCACTTTGAGATCCCACCACAAACCATGGGTCAGAAATTCTGATAAGATTTGAGTGAATGGGGTGAAAATGTGTTATGTTATGTGTTGTGAGGAACAGCTACATGATTCTGGTTAAAGCAAAAAATGTAAATGTGAAGCACATAGCACCTCAAGAAGCCATGATTAAAAAAAAAAAAAAAAAAAAAAT
>NW_019479436.1:0-968 GCF_002814215.2 Seriola lalandi dorsalis | reverse complement strand
CAGACTTTGGACGAGCTGCTGTCATGGAACCGAAGTGAGGCGAACCCTTTTAATGTGGCAGCAGTCCCTCTGGCACCTCGGGAACCTCCTCTGGCCAGTTCTCCACGGCGGACGTTGGTGTCTCATGACATGATGGGCGGTTACCTGGACGACAGGTATGACTCCATATTAAGAACGTGTAGTCTGTGTTGTCAGGATGATGAGTTTTTCTGGTCTACTACGATGAATGGAGAATTCCTAAAGGGACACTGCCTAAAACTCAACACAGTTCACTGTGAGCTGAAACAACACTTCAGGATTTAGGGGCACTACTTTTGCTATAACAAAATCAGTGAGTATACAATACATGGCCTAAAGTATGTGGACACCTGAACACAATACCCATGTTTAACTACAACTCAACTACTGCATGTCATTCCAAAACCATATAACAGCCGTCCTGGAGTCTTAAAACCATGTTGATGGGCCAAAATCTTCTATCATGGGATATGTAATTTTATATCACCATAGCGGTATGTATCACAGTACAGTAATTGTTCTGTAGATTCAATGAAGAAATGGTTTAAAATTACTGTATCATATTGTCCCCACGGCAGAAGTTGCGCCACTTTTAGTAACAAGAAGCAAACTTGAGGGATTTATAATTAATAACTTGTCTAATAATAGAGACTTTTTTTTTCTCATTTCAAGGAATATAATGGCTGTAATATAAGCGGAGCTTTTGAAAACGAAATAATAATAACTCCATTTCCAATATATAACTCAATTTCTCATCTTAACAGTCTCAACCATCTTCATCATAAACTATCTCTTAACAACTGAGGCTTTAACTCCTTCTTTTCTCTTTCTTTTCCTCTTATATCCCACTCCCACACTTTCCCCACTTATTTCTCTGACTAACATCTCTCCCCCGTGTGTATCTCACTCAATGACTTGAGTCACAGTGATTGGCTGAGTAGTATCATGCG
>NW_019479435.1:0-968 GCF_002814215.2 Seriola lalandi dorsalis | reverse complement strand
CAGACTTTGGACGAGCTGCTGTCATGGAACCGAAGTGAGGCGAACCCTTTTAATGTGGCAGCAGTCCCTCTGGCACCTCGGGAACCTCCTCTGGCCAGTTCTCCACGGCGGACGTTGGTGTCTCATGACATGATGGGCGGTTACCTGGACGACAGGTATGACTCCATATTAAGAACGTGTAGTCTGTGTTGTCAGGATGATGAGTTTTTCTGGTCTACTACGATGAATGGAGAATTCCTAAAGGGACACTGCCTAAAACTCAACACAGTTCACTGTGAGCTGAAACAACACTTCAGGATTTAGGGGCACTACTTTTGCTATAACAAAATCAGTGAGTATACAATACATGGCCTAAAGTATGTGGACACCTGAACACAATACCCATGTTTAACTACAACTCAACTACTGCATGTCATTCCAAAACCATATAACAGCCGTCCTGGAGTCTTAAAACCATGTTGATGGGCCAAAATCTTCTATCATGGGATATGTAATTTTATATCACCATAGCGGTATGTATCACAGTACAGTAATTGTTCTGTAGATTCAATGAAGAAATGGTTTAAAATTACTGTATCATATTGTCCCCACGGCAGAAGTTGCGCCACTTTTAGTAACAAGAAGCAAACTTGAGGGATTTATAATTAATAACTTGTCTAATAATAGAGACTTTTTTTTTCTCATTTCAAGGTATATAATGGCTGTAATATAAGCGGAGCTTTTGAAAACGAAATAATAATAACTCCATTTCCAATATATAACTCAATTTCTCATCTTAACAGTCTCAACCATCTTCATCATAAACTATCTCTTAACAACTGAGGCTTTAACTCCTTCTTTTCTCTTTCTTTTCCTCTTATATCCCACTCCCACACTTTCCCCACTTATTTCTCTGACTAACATCTCTCCCCCGTGTGTATCTCACTCAATGACTTGAGTCACAGTGATTGGCTGAGTAGTATCATGCG
>NW_019479434.1:0-968 GCF_002814215.2 Seriola lalandi dorsalis | reverse complement strand
TTGAAACCTCTAGATAAGACACAGAGACTGACAGCATGATACACTCCTGTACTATAATGTTGTTACTGTATGATCCAATCAGTTAAAGCTAAGAAAAAGTGGATCCAAATACACAACACGATTGACAGAGGATATCATTAATCACTAACTACATTAATTCATAAAAAATTGTATGTTAAGGTCACAATTAAGTCATTAAACCTACGTCCTAAAGTGAAGATGATAAGAAATTAAAGGAATATTATATAAATAACAAAGAGCTGAATGTTGTGTGTGTTTTTCCATTGATAGCTTCTTGCGGTTTTCATGTATTATCAGACATCTGCTACAGAAACACAACCAGAAACATAATCAATGACCAGTTTGAGGTGATGTGGTTGTTGTTCCTTATGCAAACAGTCGTCTGTTTAATAAGACTTAAAATCAATATTGATCAGACAGTGTAGGAGACACATTTACTCACTTTTAAGATGATGGAGTGAGTGTTCGTCTTCAGATAAAGTTTTGCCAACTGTGATCAGCTATCAGTAGCTAATTCTCATTATTTTTAAGTAATTCCACCTTTTCTCCCAGCGTGAAACATGAGCTGCCTCTCTTTCTACCAGTGTTGCCTACTAGTCCTGTATACAGACCCACCCTTAAGTTCAGAGGTTTAAACTGCAGCTTGTTGATATGAAATTGATGCTCTCTCACAGGATAAATGGCCATCCAGGAAACTATGTGCGTATCGCTCGGTGGAGACTGGAGGAGGTGAGGAGGAGATTCACTTACTGTTCAGACATTCACACACTACGTCTGCAACACGGTACTAACTCTCACATGTGTTCTGTGTGTCTTGTAGTGCCATCCTAGTGGCTGTTTGACAGACCTTTTCATCCAGATGGCTGTGATCATGCTGCTCAAACAGACTCTCAACAACATCTTTGAGTTCACAGTGCCGTGAGTGTTTTCATTTACAGTAAAGGTCC
>NW_019479432.1:0-969 GCF_002814215.2 Seriola lalandi dorsalis | reverse complement strand
CGAATACAATGCCTGAGAAGATCAGGTTATCTGAACCAGTGGCCACATTAAACTTAACCTGACGTTATGGTTTAAACAGTGCCAGTGATCTAATTATACAGTGTGGGAGAAAAATGCATTTGATGTAGATGTAAATGGCTTCTGTTAAGAAATTATACATGTTATACACAATGATCATTGTATTCTGTATTGATTGTAACCGTATAACCTTATACTCAATGTGTCATTTCATGTGCATCTTTAGATGCTAGGCTGCACGAGGGGAAGGAAAGGGTGTGTGAGTGTGTGAAAACAGGAAAACCTTTGGGAGAAGCACTAAACAGTTTTCTAAGTAGAAACCAAACAATGCTGGAGGGAGCAAAACTGCCCTTCAGCAATAATATATGGTGTTTTTTAATCTTACAATATCGGACCAACAGTCCCAAATTTAGTTATAATGTCCAAATAGAGAATCTACCCCCACCTGAAGAATACTTATTATACTTTTATCCATGATGAGAGTGGATGACAGACACATACAGTCATGCATCAGACTACAGTGCAGCCGCTGCACTGTAGTCAGTGCACAGCGCCTGATGCTAAAATAGATCTCCATCATGGCAGCAACAGTTACCTAAAGTATAAGTTCCTCTTTAACAAAATAAAGGCATGAGTTTGATTTTTTTACAGCAATGCTTTCAAGTTATTTCGAGCTTTTATTTTGAAAAGTTCAGACAGGAAGTTCCGAGGGATTCTTGTGGACATACAATATGTGTTATGAAAAAATAACACCAGTTCGATAAATCAGTCAAACATATAATATATGACTATCGGCCACAGCGCCACACGTTAACAGTAACAAAGAAAATTCCAGTTGCATTTTTAATCAATCGTTTTCTTCAAATTAGCCTTTGATTATGTTCTGACCCACCATCTAATGGATTAGAAAGAAATTGGCCTGAGGCAAAACCTACTTGCCAACCTGTCCTA
>NW_019479430.1:0-969 GCF_002814215.2 Seriola lalandi dorsalis | reverse complement strand
TATCTATCTATCTATCTATCTATCTATCTATCTATCTATCTATCTATATATATATATATATATATATATATATCTCTATATCAACGATATAGATATATATATATGGTTGACCTTGTGGAGCCAGCAACTCAACGACACAGAGTTTCCTTCTCTCCAGAGAGCGCCATCAAAACGGCACATAAAGGAGGGACAGAGGACCAGCAAGAAAGAGAGGACTCGGCCTCAGAGGAAGACGGCTTCCACTGATCCATTCAACTTTGTCTTTGGATTGACTGTGATTCCACGACAGCCTGCAGCAAAACCAAAAGAACATTCTGCACTGAAGATGGAAGCAGAGGCAGCTGTGTCAAATTCTGTGTCTACTGACACACAGTCTGCAGAGACAGATGAACTACAGTCTGCACTGAGGATGGAAGCAGAGGCAGCTGTCTCAACTGCTGTGTCTACTGATGCAAAGTCTGGAGTGAAGACAGAAGCAGGGACAGATGTGTCTTTGCCTCTATCTGAAGAAGACCTGGATATGGAAATGGAGCTGACCAAACAGGCCCTCCATCAAATACCTGAGCTAGAGCTAAATCGGTTCATGGGTGAGACAGAGGAGAAGATATAGCTGCTGGAAGTAGAGAACCGAGTCTTGATAATGGAGGCAGAGCAGTTGAGACTAGAACTAACAGACATCACAGAGGAGAAGATGCCTTATAGTAGACCTGTCCACATCATGGAAGATGGAATGGGATGCTTCCCTAAAAATACAAAAACTGGAGGAAGTTCTCAAAGAAGCAACAGAGAAGAAGAAATCCAGGCAACTTCCAGCCTTAAAGAATCATTGATCAAGGTGCAGGGAGATCTGGACAAGAAAAGGCCCTGGACCACAAGGAACAAGAGATCAAATGATGGCTAAATCAATCACTCTGAAAAAGTGTTCTTCAGTGATTGATGTTTAGCACTGTATCAAAGTGTTCTCATAAG
>NW_019479429.1:0-969 GCF_002814215.2 Seriola lalandi dorsalis | reverse complement strand
TGTTTGTTTCTCTTCCATAAACAGGGTCTGCCTGGACCTCCTGGCCCCCCTGGCGAGGGAGGCAAGCCTGGAGACCAGGTGGGTGCACTTTTTTGGTGAAATACATCTTGTAAGGTCACATAATCGCAGTGGAAATACTGGTATTAATCTATCATAGGCTTGACGAGAAGAGATCCTGAAAGTAATTTGGTGGATGCTGTAATTACATGTACTTAACTCACACCTGACAGCATTAGTATTTTTCTACTAAACTGTTAACCCGATGTTGCTGTATGAGAGCAGGTATATTCTGGTATACTTACCCTGTATAAATAATAGAAAATAAATAATAATAAAAATTAATAAAAGCAGTTTGTTGCTCCACCATTTCAGTGATTCTGAACATTTTCTCTTACAGATCTTGTGTCTATTTACAATGTTGTTTCACTGTGAATGGAAAAGCTGCAAGCCAGTCTAGAGTATTACTAAATCTACCAGTAGTAGTACTAGTACTGGTTGTAGTAGTTCCCCTTTTTTTACGTATTTATTGCTTGACTTGTCAGACAGTGATCCCACTCATCTTTTCCCTGAACCTGTCTTTCTTTTTATCGTTTCAGGGTGTTCCTGGAGAGGGTGGAGCTGCCGGTGCCACTGGCCCCAGAGTAAGTTGACCGTCTTGATTTAACTTTAACTTTAACTCGACTGATTGTCAGACATGCCCGCTAATTTTCGTTGTGTCACTGTTCAGGGAGAGCGTGGTTTCCCCGGAGAGAGAGGAGCTGCTGGTCCTCAGGGTCTGCAGGGACCCAGAGGTCTTCCTGGAACTCCTGGAACTGACGGACCAAAGGTGAGTCCAACATTTGGAAAGTTTTCAAATTATTAAATGTTATTCCCTGAGATGTACTCACACCTCTGGCAAATATGATTCTGTGGTACTTACGCCAGATTTGATATCATCATGTTATCGCATGCAGCTGCAGAAACACAGCA
>NW_019479428.1:0-969 GCF_002814215.2 Seriola lalandi dorsalis | reverse complement strand
GCCTTCGCTTTTTGCTTCCAGATAGGTTTGACCGACCCGGGGTCGTTTAGTAAAACATCTGATCATCCTGACGCCTCGGGTTTCTCGCCCTTTAACAATCGTCAGCCAATGACGATCTTACTGTTACAGACAGAAAGGACGGTTCACTGTGAACATACTGTAAGGCCTTGGTCGGCAGAGAATCCATTTGTGTCCTGGACACAACGAGCCCACAGGGCGTTATTATGACGCATAGTTACGTTTCGTTGCTAGGCGACATCTAGTGGTGGAAGTAATGATGACAGGAGCGAAGGAAGAAGACTGGTGACGTAGAATAAAGAGACAGGAGGAGGTGATGGATGGGTTCGATTCCTGTATGAAACTAGAGGTTTATGTTGTTTCTTTTATCCGTGACCGTTTGACAACCTTAACCACCATGTTTTTATTGTAACCATGACAACAAAGATCGTCTACAACTACAGCTGTGACCCCATTCAGAGGTCGCATCCTTCAGAGGCTGCGTTTGAAAAACAAATGCATGACTAGACGAGTCTCTAGACTAGACTCCTTCAGTCACGACCAGGAAATACATCCATTGTTTCCCTCGGCAACAAAGGATCTAACGGGTGGATCCTTCGTAGCCCAACATATCCCAAGATTCATTGCGTGGGTTAGAGCAGACAACACCGACAGAGAGCCTGAGCATCACACTGTTAGATGTAAGTCTTGTGTTCAACAGCGAACGGTTCAACCGTTAAAACCAAGAGACTTAAAACCTCAAGCTTTTGTGAAAAAAGTTACATGTTGTCAAGGTTGCTAGGCAACAGGAGCCTTTGCCTCCGTCTACAACGTCTACAAAGGGCCACGCCTTCATCGACCACGTGGTCATTCAGGTCGGAGGACTTGTACCTACTGACCTCACTCTTCCTCTCTTAGTCTTACCTTCTCCATTCTTTATCTTTATCTTGTTCCCTCCACCACATGCCCCCC
>NW_019479427.1:0-969 GCF_002814215.2 Seriola lalandi dorsalis | reverse complement strand
CTTCCACTAGATCACACACACACACACACACACACACACACACACACACACACCAGACTGCAGCTGTAAGTGGATTTGTCCATGGTGGGGACGTGGTGAAACTTAGGAACGGGGGCAGTGAATCATATGAATGAATAACTGTGTGTAAGCCTTTAGATCAGTAGACTGTTCCTCTGTTACCTAAACCTAAAAGACTTTACTGGCCTCGACATTTTAGTTGTTTGAGATTGAATAGTGTGCGTTGTTATGCAGCAGTGTGAATAGAGTGTGCTGACAGCTGAACGAACCAGATCTACAACAATCTGTTGTAGGTGACAATGAATGACACACGCTTGGAAATGCCATTAAAAGGAGGTGGCTGACATATAAATGTATTGTTAGGTCACCACTGTTGCTTCATATTTCTTATACAGGGATGTTTTGAAGAATTGGATTACACTGAACAAATAAAGAACAAGTAATTTGGAAACAGAAGTTTTATCTTCAGTTTAATAGCATACAGCATCTGTTCATAAATACTTGTACACGTTTTCTTTTTTTAAAATACAAGATCATGAAAAGTAACAATGTGAAACTCTGTCAGACTCCAAGAGGAACTGTTTGGTAACAGAAAACAGGCACAGTTTAAGTTTGAGGCAAATTAATATTTGACATCTGAACAACCATAACACTGGGCTGTGTGGCATGTGTGGGGAAGTCAGGGAGTTCCCAGTTACTCTCAGATAGGCTGACACATGTCTGGTACACTGACCTGAAATCAGTCGCACAGATATTGTCATGCTTGTTCAAGTGATCAGAGTTTGGAATTATACTATTAATACACCAGTTGGACCGTAGTAAGAAATCAACAGGTTTCATGGTGAAATCAGAAACAGCTTTTGACTGTAGAGGCCTAGATAGAGAGCTGGTTACAGTACAAAAAAAAAACCTACAACTCAAAGAAAAAATCTTCTCATCTACCTCCAGCTC
>NW_019479426.1:0-969 GCF_002814215.2 Seriola lalandi dorsalis | reverse complement strand
ATAAGACTGGTCTGCCTGGAGATCCATCTGGATCAGTCACCGGGTACCAGGATCATATTGTCAGATGGTAAGACCACTACTCCAATGACAGGACCCTCACACATAGTGTAATACATGGATAGCAAATAAGCATCAACCACGCCAAGGCAAATGTGTGGAAATTAAACTACTCAACAAATTCTATGAAGAAAAAAGCTGCGTATAAATGGTTATATATAAGATAATTAGGGCTCATATCAGTGCTCTGTTTAGGACATTCTTCATGCAACTGCAAACACTATGTTGCTATGGTAACTGGAGGTTGTCCCAACCATATGTTACGGTGGATGAAAAAGAAAAACAACGGAGTGGCTGGATGCAGACAGTCCAACACACACACACAACTGAGGCTGTGAAGTGTATTATATGATATAGAGGACAAATAAAGGCACACTGCAAATTCATGAGGCGGGCAGCTGCAGGATCAGCATCATTCTGCTTACATCTCCACAACTGGCTTAAATACAAAAATAAAAACAGCATAATTTTTAGTTTATTCAACACTTTTAATCCTCCCAGAATGAAGTAAGCAGAATTCAAACGGTGAACAGACATGAAACCATACACTAAATGGAGCATTGTAATTGAAAGTAGACATGAAACAAATGAATAAGGTGAACAAAAATCTATCTGCTGCTTCTGTGTAAAATGCAGTCGCATCGTCAGGAGCTCTTACTGTAAGTTACCTCACAGCAGACAAAACATAGAAAGAGGAAAATTAGCGTGTGGGTGAGCAGTCGGGGTACGGGGGAGAATAGAAACAAAGGGAGCAGCAGTTAATAGCAGCCTATCACTGGCTGAAATGACTGCCTGGAGACAGGAACTCTGCAGCGCGAGGCAGGGAGATGCTGCTTTTCAGACAGCCAGACATGTCTCTGTTCCCAAAGCCAAGTCCAACTCAGCCTGTATAAACAGCTTTTACAGCGCTGG
>NW_019479425.1:0-969 GCF_002814215.2 Seriola lalandi dorsalis | reverse complement strand
AGCCTGAGAGAGGAGATGTGAAACTACATTGAGAGGTTTTTTGGTTCTTAAAACCACAAATATATCTTCTTATCAGCATCTTCTGGATCAACACTTCAAATAAAACACAGGACAAGTGTAAAATATGGAACTTTAAACATATGTAAACTAATAAAAGCTAGAATATAGTTTTCATCACCATGCAAGCATCAACTGTACAGAAAAAGTCAAATGAAAAATAGAAAAAATAGATATACATACACCATACACAAATATATGTAGATGTGCATAAGGGTATTTACAAGTATATTTTTGAAAGCTACATAAACATGAACAAAGCACTTACAGTAAATAAATAAGAGAAGTGGGATATGTGGGGTGGGTAAAGTGTATTGTATGTGTAGAGAGCAGTGTTAGCAGTTTGGCATATTTACAATGAAATAGCAAGAACTGCTTCAACCAATTTTTTAATAATGCTGATTTAAATTCCACAATTGTTCGACCTTGGTACTGGCCATTTGTCTTCATTTCAGTGTGAGATTTGTTTGTAATTCGGGTCACTGACCAGCTTAGTTGAGTCCACAGATTATATTATTTCACGCTGTGCATCATCACATACTGCATTTACTACATCATCAGTGTGGTCAAGGATATTCATATTTGCATCCCTGATCTATCTCATTATTTCTTGGGACATTAGAAACTGCATTTAGATTTACAGCTGTGGTCGTGCACACAAGAGCTCTGTTACGGCCAGTAGAGGGTGCATGTCATAAGTTGAAACCACTACCATACATGTACACCACTTGTGTTTCAGGAAGAGACTGAGATGACTGCAGCTGCTTCCCAACAGATGGTCTTTCCACTGAAGCTGCAATATATGGAGGTCTTTAGTGGATGCTGCTTATTGTAAAAGGATGTGGACATAATGTATGGCTGTGGACACAGCTGGACTGCTGTGTAAAGAAAGGAATGAGCGGGTGTGAAACT
>NW_019479424.1:0-969 GCF_002814215.2 Seriola lalandi dorsalis | reverse complement strand
TTTTTTTTATAGCCAAGTCCATCTTAAATACTTACATTTCTTCAAAGCACTGACTATTATCATTTATCAAGCTGGCACATTGCTGTGCAGTGCACACACAGAATGAAGTTCATTTTCATGTCAGTGATTCGCTGACCTGAAGTAGTAGTAGTAATATGCATATGTATATGTAAATGATGTTTTAACAGTTAAATGGATTGCAGAATTTTATTGTCTGTCTTTACTCCTGTTTGAATATGTATATGGATCCAATGTGTGCAAAAATAGGAGCTGTGTTACGGTATAACAGGCTCTAGACTGGATGTTTATACAAGGAATTAAGTGAGATTCTGCTTCAGTTTTTTCTGTATCAAGCGTAACACATTTTCTGAATGTCAGCTTTTAAAAACAGATGCACATATACTGTCTCTGTATCATGTGCAGATATTTCTAAAACTATTCATAAAAACAAGTTTGGACATTAGTGTATTTTACAACTGAGACAGGGTATGGTGCATTTTGGCATTGTCATGTGGGGTATGAGGTTACTCTTTTATTGTGGAGGTATTTTGATCTAAAATGAAATTGAAATAAAAAAAAGTTTACAGGGCCTGAGCTGTATATTACAGTATTATATTATGGGATTTGTTTACCTGTTGTACAATTGTCGTGAGCTCAAGACAAAGCTGGA
This sequence comes from Seriola lalandi dorsalis, assembly GCF_002814215.2. Classification (NCBI taxonomy): domain Eukaryota; kingdom Metazoa; phylum Chordata; class Actinopteri; order Carangiformes; family Carangidae; genus Seriola; species Seriola lalandi. The sequence continues at coordinate 299 of NW_019479424.1, read as the reverse complement.
TCACATTGTTTCGGGTCACAGAGTAATCTGCCACTGCAGCAAATGGAGACCTGAAAAAGAAGGAGCACCTGGAATGAACCATTAGATCATTCTTCCTTTGAGACTAAATCACTGCTAAATCTGTGGGAACAATTTCAAACACACAATCGTGTACATCAGAGGACATACACACACACACACACATACACACACACACACACACACACATACACACACACACACATACACACACACACACACACACAGGCACACACATTGTAATTATTTCATTTCAATCCATGTTTTCTACTGGACATGAA
>NW_019479423.1:0-969 GCF_002814215.2 Seriola lalandi dorsalis | reverse complement strand
ACACACACACACACACACACACACACACACACACACACACACACACACACACACACACGCACCCTCGCCTTGTCTTTTACTGACACACCATCGTTTGGGAACGTTATTTAGTTGCCTGTCCAACAGATATGCATAAACACACACTAATGTTTTTCATACACATACTTGCAAAAATCATGTGTGTATCACAATACACACAAATGCACTCGCAGACATTCAAAGACACACACACACAGCTGCATATGCACACATGCAGGAAAACACACACTCAAGGGTGAACACACACTGGCAGTCATACATGTATGTATATGAGGATATGAAGTTTCAAGAACATATGCACTCACAATAACACACACACACACACACACACACACAAACACTACTGGCACACAGCAGTGGAGTAGACTCCCCATCGCTGAAAGCCAAATTCATTTAGCAAGTGCCCTCACTCTCTCTCTCCTCTCTCTCGCTCTCCAGCTCTATTTGCAGCCTGCCTCACTGCTCCTCCTCCTCCTCCTCCTCCTCTACGTCTCCTGGCTGCCAGAAGAGAAACCAGGTCTTCTCTTTCTCTTCCTCTATCCTCTGTCTTCCTCTCTTTTTCATCTTTTTTCTTCTTCCTTTGCATTTGTCCGTAACTCCCTCTCTGTCTCTGTTTTTCAGTCTTGTCTGCAGTCTTTCTCGTGCCTGTATTTCTCACAGTTTTTATGGAACAATTCATGTTCAAACAGATTTAATGTACAGGCTACAACCACATGGGCTGTATATTTATACTGAGATGTCAGCTGCATGTTGCGATCTTTATCTGCGGATGGAGTTTGCTCACTTGTCATGGGGATTTATTTACTTAGGTTACAGTACATGATGACAACTTAGAAAGACCATGAGATGTGGTTGAAAGCTTCATAAACAAGTTAGTAAGTGGACCCTGAGTTTTTATTTTTGTCTAGGTAAACAAATGTATTTGTAGTC
>NW_019479422.1:0-970 GCF_002814215.2 Seriola lalandi dorsalis | reverse complement strand
ACACACACACACACACACACACACACACTGTCTTTCTCTTTCCGCCACCCATTATCTGAGAATGAGTAGCATTGTATTCATTCTCTATTTCGTACTGTAAAACAACAATATATTCTATGTTTTTCTGTGTTTTCAAAACTTAATGTATTATGTTATATATGTGTATCTATATATGAAAATATTTTCAAGCAAAAAATTGATTGAAAAACTGAATTTTGAAACTCACCCTCCTGTCTGTCTGTCTGTCTGTCTGTCTGTCTGTCTGTCTGTCTGTCTGTCTGTCTGTCTGTCTGTAGGTCGTGCCTGCGACTGCTAGAGGTCACTAGAACACACACTGACTTCCGTGCAACCAACAGATAACTTAGAGGAGGAGCAGCAGGATTTGTGACACCCAATGAGAGGCTTTTGTTTTTTGTTTGTTTTTTTTATTTAGAGAGATCAACAGGAAGTAGTTTGTTTATAGCTGCTGTGAGGTGTGATGCTTTCTGCCTGATAACTGCGCTACTGTCCTGCAGCCTACACCTCAACACAAACACTCAGACATACATACCATTGTACACACAGTTTTTGTCACTTTCATCTTTAAGTGGCTTCATGTAACGGTAACACAAACTTATTACCAAAAAATACTTAAAGTGTCCACATATTTTAGGTTGTGTCGGTGTCTCACACTACTGTTATACTGTCTGTACTGTATGTGTAAGGTAAACACTGATGTAGATATTAGTTGTTTACTGTGACCAACCTAACCCGCTGTCATGTCAAATGTATGAAATCCACATAGTCTTGAGTGTTTAGAATGCTGTTGATTATTCATGATAATCTGTCAATTCTCATGTGTAGCTTTATGGAGGAGTGTAGTGGATTGCACTGTTCATAGATACAGAAAGAGTCTGTCATGTTTCTATAAAACAACTGTTGAAACTAAAATGAGTGATGGACTTTTCTTTGAGTACTGAAGTGTGTGTGT
>NW_019479421.1:0-970 GCF_002814215.2 Seriola lalandi dorsalis | reverse complement strand
GGCCACTGTTTAACCAAACGCAGACGGATAAGAAGCAATACCTAGAAGTGAAAACAGCTCCCACACACTTCAAATGAATCCCTTTTATACTGAAATCTATTACAGGAAACATGAACTGCATACTTCATGCCATATTGTGAAATGATGCAGTTCATTTATAGGAATGCATGTGATATCTGAGCCTTTGTAACTTAGAAGATTGACGGATAAAGTGTTTTCACATATAGAACACAAATATCCAGATATCTCAAAATGATATGTGAAAGTGTGGAGGTTTTTCTCAGTTATTCAACCAGATTGCTCAATGTTTATAACACATTTGTTTGGCAGTTCTGGTTTTGTGTTACATTGCTTAAAATCCTGCTGCAGCTTGTGACACACATTACATTTTACTGTCTGCTTTCAATGTACTGTGATCTGAGCATGCACAAAGCACTCATTAATACCTTAAAATGGCAGAAGGGGTGCATTATCTACAGAGGTGTGAGTGTGCATGCACAACTCTCTTCGTACATGCCTGTGTGTGTCTGAGTGTGTGTGTGTGTGTGTCTCTCCGCACATACAGGGTAATCTGTGGTAAGCTGGTTTATGGGCTCGTCTGCAGTGACGCAGATATACGCGCCAAGCTCTGTTCTTATAGATTCGCCATGACAACTAGCCTGCGAGGCTCTATGGCCTCTACCCTACTTAATGACAGACTGACAGCTTATTGAACATCTTACATATTAGGAAGGATATCCTTTTAAATAGACGATGAGATATACTATGCAGGTTATGCACTAGCACAATTTACTGCAATTTTTCAAAGTAACCCAGATTGAAGAGCTACTGCAAACAACAAATACCTGCGGGGCCAAATGATGAATGGGTGAGAAACCACCTCTAGAGGGCGTTCAGGATGTGTGCCCTCCCCAGTCTCACCCGTGAATGATGAGACCTCTGAGAAACTCTAGTTTAAGACTCAAATGAT
>NW_019479420.1:0-970 GCF_002814215.2 Seriola lalandi dorsalis | reverse complement strand
TCCTTAAAAATCCACACAGTAGTGGAACTGATTCAGGCTCATGCTGAGGAAACAGTGGGCTTGCAAAAAAAAAAGCAATTTTGCTGAAGGTCAGTTTCATTAAGAAAACTGCTCACCTAAGAGCCAACTGCATCAACACACTGCCCTGAGTCACCATGTTATGGCACTCTCATGTGAGATTAATTGTAATGCAAACGTCTGGCAGCCTCGGCCCACACAAGTCGATTATGTCAGCAGATAGTTTAGAGGCTTTGTTATGGCTGTTCGCTGGAACAGTTACTGTCTCCAGTGGGGTCCACCCACATTCAAGACCCTGTCAGAGCTGGCTGAGCACGTGTTTCATAGAGTGACAGGGTGAGGCAATCTGTGAACTGAAACAAGATTTAATGAATTCATCAAAATATTTATGTAGGTGAGAAAGGAAAAGGTGTGACATCATAAGATTTGATTACTCGGTTAATTTGTTGTTCAAAATATTCTCAATAAAGGTCTGAAAATAACCCCATAAAACGATCAAAAAGAGTTTGATAAGTACATGAACAGAAGTCAGATAGAGGGTAAACAACAACAAATACGCACCTGTTTCTTTCTCCACCTCTACTCAGCTCTCTGAGTTTTTTACTTTCTCCTCTCTCACCTGTCCCCCCTTAATTTTACCTCTCGCTTCTTCTATTTCTGTCTATTTCTTTCCCCTGGTTCAAGTATTGACTTGGATAGACTGAGAGCTGAAGCTCATTGTAATGCAGCCCACAGCAGTGCAGGAGCAGAACAGTGTCTCTCCTAACTGAACTGTTGGAGTCACCTCCACATATATCTGCAGTGTATGTGGATACCATTTGTTATTTTTATCCCTTTATTTAGAGTCAAACACCCATAGAATCACAGATTTCTGATTTCCAGTGGACAGAGAAGCTTATGTGCATGCTTGAATTTATGCCATCAACTAAGGTGATGTAGCCTCACACCTTGA
>NW_019479419.1:0-970 GCF_002814215.2 Seriola lalandi dorsalis | reverse complement strand
AAAAAAAAAAAGAAAAATGTCAAGGGGAAATGTAACAGTATGTTTCAATCAACTAGCGTTACACCAAGATTCTTAAGAAGGTGCAGAGATCATATAATGAAAGAGCCCAAACTTTTCTCTCACTCAAGGACATAATAACATTCATTGTCTTTCTACCTTAATATGGCATGTAGCTGATTTCATTAATTAATTGTCCATTCACATGGTCAGATACTGGTATTTATCTCTTTAGTCATTTTAATCTGGATTTTTTTTTATTGTAGCAGAGCCCTGTAACTGTGGGTCATAGCAAGACAATGATTCAAAAGCAGTTCCATAATGGCATTGTTAGAAAATCTGTTTCCATCAGATTTTTTATAACATTGTTTGTTTCATCCAGGAGGAACACATTAAAAGCTCTGTGTTATAAATATGCAAAATTTCAAACCTGATCAACAACAGAAAGGGAAAAAATATTTAACTGAGAATGGCTTAATTGGGAATTCAGCTGTATTATAATACTGTGTGTCAGAGTATTAAGGGAGGAGAGAAGCAAACAGATAAAGAGCCGAAACCAGCTGAATAATATTATTATCATGTTTTTGTTTTTTTTTGTTTTTTTGTGGGGGGAAATGTTTTCCTTTGTAATATTTTTAGCTCTTGAAAAAATGTTAAAACCCTGAATCATGATAAAAATGAAGACGATGATGATTGGTCATGTATGGATTTATCACACCTGTGAACGCTCTTATAATTATACAGAGTGAACCTGAAGAAGCCACAGGCGAAACTCGTTGTTCACTCTCAATAAGAGTCACAGTGAAGTCTTCTCAGTGTGCGCTGGTCAAATTGGATTTATAGGTTTAGAGTCATGCTGTGCTGCCCAGCCATTTTCACCCTCAGGGCTTCTACACTGTTGCCAGCAGTATTAGCTGTGCTCCTGTCCTGACGTAAACTATTATGTGATTTAGTTACATGATCCTTTTTTTTT
>NW_019479418.1:0-970 GCF_002814215.2 Seriola lalandi dorsalis | reverse complement strand
CAGTGTGAACAACTGAGTGCAACAGTATGAATGTCTCCCGTCTGAAAATATGTGGCGTTACGCTCGTCTTTGAACTACATCACATCTCCTCCCTCTCTCTGACAGCTGGCTTTTCACTCCGCCTTGCCATGTGGCAATTCAGAATGACTATGAACACATTTGATTTCCAGTGTGGTCAGACAGCACGTCTTAAGAACTAGTTCTGAGAGACCATAAATCGGCCCTATGGTCCCTAAGGACTTCTACATAAGAACTAAGGGAATAGCCACAGGACAATTGAAAATTTTATGTTTCGGAGACAAATGAATACATCCGGGGCATAATGGAATCATTTGTCATTCATGTACATGGACTGTCATTTGTTAAATTTATCATGTACCCCAAATAAAATTATGCTCTTTTGTGCCCCAGCGACAGCAGCAGCAGTAGTGACCAAAGGCATTATGTTTTTGGGTTCGTCCGTCCGTCCTGTCCCATTCTCCTGAACTCGATATCACAGGAATGCCTATAGGAAATTTCTTCATATTATTATATTATATATTATTTAACATTCTTTTGGTTTCAAGGACGAACTAATTTAATTTTTTTGGTCAAAGGTCAAGGTCACCATGACCTCCCGTCCCAACCTCCCTTTCTTGTGAACACAATATATGAGGAACGTCTGGAGGGTTTCTCATTATATCTGGCCCAAACTGGTTAGAATTTGGTGGTCAAAGGTCAAGGTCACTGTGACCTCACAAAACACGTTTTTTGCCATAGTTTAAGAATTCATGCACTAATTATGTCATTTTTTTAAGTGTTTATCCATAAGAAAATATATTTGTAGTTTAAAGAACCTAAATTTCAGTTTAACGCTCAGCGAAACCAAATCCTGCAAGGCTGAATGGTGGGTCCAGGTGGGCGGAGTTGTGGCATGGCTGAGAGCAGTGACTCCTTTGTTGTGACATCACAAAGTAACAGAAGTCCTGAC
>NW_019479417.1:0-968 GCF_002814215.2 Seriola lalandi dorsalis | reverse complement strand
GACACAACATGTTGATCAGTGAGCTGCAGAGGGGATGGTAGATGTACATTTGAACCACCTGCTTCCAGTCCTTATGCTAAGCTAAGCTAACCACACATCCTGACACCAGCTGTGTCCACAGAGATACATACAGAGACATGATGGTGGTGTTGTTCTTCTATCATCTCACTCTCAGAGCGAGGGTGAACAAGTGAACTCTCCAGCTTTAACTATCATTTAAAAATAGTTGCAGAGCGATTGTGCTGATGCGAACAGCTGACTGGGTCTGGATTACATCATGAGGACGTGTGGCGTTCGAAAGCATCATGAAGTGAGTCACAGGATTCAGACGGCAACAAGTCAGTGCTCGCTGTTACATCCCTGCATGTAGTGTCTCTATTTGAATCTGAATTGTAGAAACTTCATTTAAAAGATATTATAATTTCAACTTGATTTTGTGTATATCATTTTTGTCAGATGCTGTTTCAGATGTTTGATTAATATCCAAAACCTGGTGTACGATTTGAAATTGTAACAAATTTAGATTGAGCAGGTAACAGGTGTTTGACATTTTCAGGTTCTGACTCATTCAAGGAAACAACGTTCGGTGTCTCTTGGTCGTTAATCACCCCACAGGAGGTGGGCTGGACCCCATCACACCCCTCTGCACACCCTTCTCACAGTCACATTCACACCCAGAACACAAAACAGACACATACACAACAAACAGATGCTATAAGAATTGCATACATGCACACACACACACACACACACACACACACACACACGTACCAGATGAGTGTATTCCTCAAGGGAAAAGAGGATTTGAACGTTTTCCTCCAGCAGCTTACCTCTGGCAGTGATCTACTCGCTGCTGAGCCTCTTTCTTTCTCTCTTTCCTCTCCCTTTCCGATCAGACGGGTGATGGATGCAGTTCCTTAGAAAGACTTCATTTCCCTCTCCTCCTCCTCCTCCTCCTCCTCCTCCTC
>NW_019479416.1:0-970 GCF_002814215.2 Seriola lalandi dorsalis | reverse complement strand
CATACTCGTCAATACAGTTCTCCCTCTGAATGAATGCTTTGTCATCGCAGCTCAACACGTGACAGTAATCTGTCGAATGAGCCGACCATTTTACTAAGACATCCTTCTGAGATCCCACTGTTATCATTTGTTATCAGTGGAGCCCTCTGTGTAAATGGAAGCAGACTGTGGTGCAGTTTGGATCCCATTTCACACATGTAGTAATCAAACAGAGGTAGCTGAGCTAGTTTTATTTAAATCTACGCTGAATTATACAAATGTAGTGAGGCCATCTGAGAAGCAGCCTGCCATCCCTTGCCCATGTGTCATCTTTCTGTGCTGGACATGGACACTGGCACTGGCCAGCATAAATGATTGAGTTGGATGTCAGAAGCAGAGCTCTTGCCAAGGGGCCACAGCATCCATGCTAATGGGCTGATGGAGCCTAATCTAAATAAGTGTGAATAAAAGGGCTTTTACTGTGAGTGCTCACATCTTAAGCAGAAAAACGTGTTGGCAATTGCTTCATCTTAATCAAACAGTAGAAAAGACAGAAATTCAGTTCGTTTAACTTTCACCATTTAACTCTGACGTCAGCTGTCGTTGCGAAGAGTATGTTGATGCGTGTGTGAGATGTTTCACACACATCTTGTGCGTGTACTGTTTGTTTGTTTTGTAAGTCCTTACTCTTCCGAAGCCCATCTGAGATCAATCACTAGGCCGAACATGATGGAGAGGTCTGTCAGAGCTCACTGTTCTGGCCTTGATTCAGTAAAACAAATAAAATGGGCAGAGGCATTACAGAAAGGCTCAACACAAGCTAGACAAGAGACCACACCAAAGAGCATTCAGAGAGAGGGGTGAATAATGAGGAGGGGGATAAATGTCAAAGAGCAGAGCGGGATGAAAAATGATGATGTAGAAGAGACGGAAAGGGAAATGTATACAGAGCAGACAGTGAACAGACTGGAACAGATGCAGACACACAGAG
>NW_019479414.1:0-970 GCF_002814215.2 Seriola lalandi dorsalis | reverse complement strand
TATGCTCCATGTGAGGAGGCCTGACTCTGGGCCCCACTGTCAGAGAGTGACTCTGTCTATGTCTCATCCAGTGAGCTTTGTTGCCTCCTCCCACCAACATCGAGCCAGAGGTATTGGGCTGCTGTTGCTACCCAGTTCCTGACAGTGACTCTGCCCTCCACCGCCAACCAACTTCCAGCTTCACAAAGCCCCTCCTTCAAGACACACAGCCTTTCAGCTCCCCTCAGCTCCTTATAGCTCCTCACAGCTCCTAGTGTGTGGAGCTCCACAAATGACCTGATCAAAACAGCTCAATGACTTACACAGTAGATTTGATCTGTGTTCTTCATCACACTCATCATCCAGTGTTTTCACTCATCCAGTAAAGCAGCAGAGTGATTTCCTACATGACATTTCCTCGTCACAAACAGCTGATATGACACTTTACCAACCAGTGTCAATATAATGATTCGTTAAATGATTCATTAATTCATTGTCCTTCTTCAAAATCATCTGTGCTGACAAAACAACAGTCACCCTGGTTTACCTTCATGTCTTTTTATGTTTCAGCCTGTGGTCTGAAACAGAGACTGTGCGGACTTTCCTCTGGATCATCATCTAGACAGAATCTGTTATTACCTGTCATTTTCATTTTTAATGATGATGAGCCTAACCGATTGAATAGCATTTCATTTTCAGATCTAATTGACATGGACAGAAGTGACAGAAACACAGCGGCCTTCAAGCCTAAACAGGGAAATACAAATGATGTAATTTTACAGAATTAGACCATTACGATTAAAATATGAACAAACTATTCACAATAAATGAAAATGAATCAACTGACCTGCTGCAGCCTGTGAACTCAGACCTCTCTACTGGCCTGCATGGACTCAGACTGGGTGCTCACATTGGCAGTTTGCTGCAGAGGTGATTGTCATCAGGTTTTGTGTCTTTGCCTCAGTCAACTTCTCATGGCTGCACCTGAGAC
>NW_019479413.1:0-971 GCF_002814215.2 Seriola lalandi dorsalis | reverse complement strand
AGATGATTTTTAAAGTCGTGTGGAAGTAACCTTAGAGCTGACCACTGATCAGATCACTGAACCGGTCTGAACTGGTCTGAACTGGGCCATAGACCTGATATTTGGTCTGAGTCTCCACCTGGAGGACAGAAGCTCGAGCTCTTCAGACGGACGATGAAACGACTCGACCCTGGAGCGAATCCACCGCTCATCTGTTGCCATGGAGATAGTCGTGCGGCTCCAGTATCAGTGGACGTTTGTTTGTGTGTCTCCTCAGGGAGCGTCCACCAACAGCCCCGTCCCCTGCTGCCTGGTGGAGGGAGCGTCCCTGTGGAGCAGTCTGTCTCCTCCGGGCCTCAGCAAGACGGTGGACCTGATCAGCAGCATCGTGCTGCCCCACCTGCACCACAGGTAACTCACCTGAACACGAGGATCTGACTGGTCCCCGTAAGACCTATAGTAGACAGAGGCATGATGGGACATGTGGTCAGTGATGTCAGTGTTGTTTGTGGTTGCAGCAGCTCTCTGTCCGGTTGCACCGTCCTCCTCCACGGTCCGGCAGGAAGCGGGAAGATGACGGCGGTCGGCGCGGCGAGTCACAGACTGAACCTCCACCTGCTGAAGGTACGACGTTCGACACGCCTCAGTCATGGAAAGAAATCATAATCCTGATTATTTTGATCAATATTCAGATCAGGATTATTCAACACGATCAGGGGAACAGATTATTACTCACGACAAAGAGTCCACTCCAGATAAAATCTGTATTTTGATAAAATGAATTAATTATGAATTATTCATTAATTTTACTAAGAATGGTGTTTTCATCCTTTAATTATTAAATGTATAAAATTGAATATAATCTGAAAATCTGTGTTCCGGAGCTCACAGGAAGTCTTTTCAAAAATAAATGCAGTTGACCAACGTGTGTGTGTGTGTGTGTGTGTGTTTGTGTTTGTGTGTGTGTGTGTGTGTGTGTGTGTGTGTGTGTG
>NW_019479411.1:0-971 GCF_002814215.2 Seriola lalandi dorsalis | reverse complement strand
CACACACACACACACACACACACGACTGTTATTCTGGCCTGTTCACTGAAACTCATGCATGACCTGTCTCTGTACCTGGTGATCTTTCCTCCCAGGTTGAATCTTTAGCTGATGGTGAGGCAACGAACAGCAGAGGTACATTTTTAGCAGACTCCTCCCTCTCTCCATTCAGATAGTTCTCCACCCTGAAAACAAAAACAGATAATAGGATTTGGTAAATCCACACAGACACATAAATAGCTGAATCAGACAAAATATTTCAAATATCTCCAATTAAAATACAAAAATGACTAATAGTGATGTACATTCCTAAACGCATGCAGCACTAGCTTTTGCAATAAGGACCTAAACCTGTAACCTTTAACCTTTCCATTATGAGCAACGTGAACTCACATCTTCCACCTGGATTTAACCGGCTACTCTACATGAAGCTTTGAGCAGTCAGTGAGTTTTTACTTTGGCTACAATCTCCACAAGGGAATTATAAAAAGCAACTGATGCAAAATTCCATACAACATACAGTTCATCAAAGTTGTTCTCAGTAAAGATCCAGTAGTTGTCTGCTTTCAGGCCCAGCTCCTCCTTGGTTCCAGTGAGACCCAGAAACACACTCAGGCCACCCTCGCCGTTCTTCATCATGCTGAGCTGCTTCTGGATGGCTGCGGGGCAAAAACATATAGTCCAACTTTACTAGCAAAAAAAACACTAGTATTAACATGTGTTTCACGTATTGAACCACATTAAATAATGACCCCCCCCCCACTGCTGAAAAGATAGCGGTAGGCGCTCTACCAGGTGAGCCACCTGACATTTATAGACGAAGCATTTATGCAAATTAATTGTAAAAACAAAAATTTAAAAAAAAAAAGGATTAAAATAATGATGCGGCACTAATTCTTTCCTGACCTGGCATGGCCTGGAGCTCCTTGGGCAGCAGCTTCTGGTAGGTGTTGAAGATGCCGGCGTTGGAG
>NW_019479410.1:0-971 GCF_002814215.2 Seriola lalandi dorsalis | reverse complement strand
CATAAAGTTGGAGGATTCCCAACAGACAGATTTATTTAAAAAGAAGAGTCAAAATTGAAGCAGCAGCATGGATGCTTTAAAAGAGCTGGATGTGGTGTTGCAATGAAAAAATCTCATGTGGCCCAGAAGGCATTTTTTATGGAAGCGATAGAATAAATTAAATTCATCCTCGGATTCATTTTTTTTTGCCAGGTGAAAAAAGATTTTTACCAAAAAAAAGTTTCCATTTGTGAATTTGTCCATCTTTTTCATTCATCTGTGAAAAGAAGTGAAAAAAAACTTTGGCTGGTGAAAAAGAAAAGTTCTGGCAGGATTTGACTGTGTTTGTTTTTGTAATACTGATTTCAGCCACAAGAGGCTAAACAGGATTAAAAGCAGTCATGTTTTCTTCCGGGTGTTTCTCAACGCACTCTAAACACAAGGTAGCCTACATGTATTGTGTATTAGCAAGTTATACAACAGTCATGTCGTTGTTTTGGCTAGAAATATAATGTCATTGACAAATGTTTCCTTACAGAAAGGCTTTAGGGAGTCAGGTGAAATATAATAATAATAATAATAATAATAATATAATAATAAAGAGCAGCAAACTCCACATATCAAGTAGGTTTTAGTGGATGAATGGGTTAAATAAAACTTTTTCATCCAGGAGACTGAGGGTTTATGTCCTGTTTTATTGTTTGACTTAGCTAAGTCACTATTTTCAGTTATTTTTATTAATTTTTATTTTATATCTGTCAGAGAGAGAGAGAGAGAGAGAGAGAGAGAGAGAGAGAGAGAGAGAGAGAGAGAGAGCTGCTTTCTACATGCCTCAACCTGCTGATATTGATTGATAATTGTGAATCATAGTCAGACTGGACATCGATAGCACTGGAGAAAACCAAGTGTGCTACAGCTGGTGGACCATCAAAAAACCCATGAAGTGTTTACTGCCCTTGTCTGTCTTTTTGTCCTCTCTGTGCCTGTCATTC
>NW_019479409.1:0-971 GCF_002814215.2 Seriola lalandi dorsalis | reverse complement strand
GGCAATTACATCATTACTTTGTGTGCGGAAAAAAAAGAAAACACTCATTTGCAATGTGTCCTATTTTCACTTGATTGTGTACAAACAGATGCCACCAAGGTTTTCAGCCAAAACAGAAATCGTAATGTAGCTGTGTGTAGACGTGTCAAACATATATACCCAACATAATCACACAAAAACATTTCAACCAACCTCCTTCGAGTTATATTCTACTCCTTGGAAAGGAAGGGGGAAAAAAGTGTTGCTTGAACTGTTGATAGGAAGAGAATTACTTTTGACAATTCGTCCGTGCTTTGAGAGGAGTGTGACTTTTCTTAATGAACACAGCTTAGGCCTTACACAGCAGGGTAGCACTGGGCAGACGCTCTTTGAAGAGGTTTTTACTGAAAAGCTTGCATCACTGCTTTGCCTACAGCAGGGACGGTTTGTAACAGAAAACCTGGACTAGCATATTCTAGTGTATTCCATACAAGGCAGAGTGCTCTGTCTGCTGGAGGTCAAAGTGACACTCAAGAGGAAAGTAAAGTTACTGTATGTGTCTTGTGGGCTTTAGATGATATAGCACAGAGCATTTCTGCTTCATTCAGTGAATATAATACTATTTCAAAAAATCTGATCAGCGGTGTGGACACAAATATGCACACAGACTGAAGATAGAGAGGTCAACACACTCCTTCAAGGTAGGTTCCTTTAGAAGGTAAAGCTCAGGAGTAATTAGTGACAATAATAATGGCTTCATTCAATTTATGTGAGCCAGTCGCAGGGCCCTGATATACTGTATATCCTGGCTCTAGGGTTGTCACGATACCAAATTTCTGTTTCGATACCGATACCAATATGTATTTCGATACTTTTCGATACTTTTTGTAAAAAATATTTCATTATATTATGTATTGCCTTATTTAAATATTTAAAGAATGTAATTTAATTTTTAAAAATATATTTTTTAATGTATTTATTAACCATGGACA
>NW_019479408.1:0-971 GCF_002814215.2 Seriola lalandi dorsalis | reverse complement strand
ACTACAATGAACACTTTCTACATAGTGGACACTGCTCATCTAATGTGTGTTCAGTTATATATAATTTCACCTTGTGATTGGGTATTTTATAGCCTCCGTTTGACAGGTCAGAATGCAGGTAAAATTGAACTTGTGATGATGCAGGTGGTTTAGCTTTCTGCTTGCTTGATGTAACCAGTGTGAACTATATGTTACAGTCAGCTACTGTCAGTATACACAAATAGCATCTATCCACCCCCACTTCACCTGTCAGTCAGTGACACAGTCCTCTAAAGCTCCTACATCTCAGTGGGCTCCAGTAGGCTCACAAAACCACAGCTGTGACTCCTTGGTGGCTTTCATCAAGGCAACCAGCTGCAGACATCCAGCCAATAATCTGCATACATAAATATCCTCATCATGGTTATACTGTACTCCCCTCGCTAGAGAAGAGCTGTGATTAAATTACACACCCAGACATGGATCGCTGTCATCCATCTTAGTGAAAGTCAGTGAGAGGAGCAGTAGCCTCACTGTGCAGTTTCTGGGATTCTCTTTGTCCCAGCATGGTGGAAACCCTCCAATCCAATCAGCTCAAATATCAACACAAATTAGCATTCATTAAAAACATTTCCACCCAGCATTGCCGTCCGCCTCAAGCTTCCAAAACATGACATTCTCCACTATTTAGCAGTAGCTCCTTAGTAAAGAACAAGCACAATCGCTCACTGCACACAAGAGTTAAACTCAGAAATAATTACCCAAGTCAATGGGTGCTACTATCTCTGTGATTGGTTGAGTGCTCAGGCGAAAGCTATTAAGTTTTTCTTTCTATTTTTTCCACAGGATTTCAATTAAAAGCCGTGTGAAATGGTGGGCCTATCTTTAAACGATAGACCCTCCGAAATCCCTTCTCGAGGGAGGACCTATTGTAGTGTCCTCATCAACACTCCAATTAGAGTTTGCCTATTATCTTTTATGATAAAAAAAAA
>NW_019479407.1:0-971 GCF_002814215.2 Seriola lalandi dorsalis | reverse complement strand
GTGATTGCAAGAACTAAACCTCTGGTCAGCAGGATTATGGCGATAAATGGCACCAAGCCCAAACTCACTCAAAGACTCACGTTGCCTGGGAAGCCAAAATTCCAAGGGCCTCTCCGTTTCAACACAACCAGAGTTGTGCCCGGAGAAAGAAAGGTTGGCTATGGCCCTTTGAAAAAGCCCCTAGTGGGGCAGAAGAAGAAAGCACCAATAGTGCTCAAAAAACCTAAAACAGGTGCCCCCAAAATAGGAAACAGGACAATAACTTTGACTGTAAAAGAACCTAGCACTGAAGCATCAAGCACTGAGAGGAGGGATGACAAAAATCCAGCTATAATGTCTGGAACTGATTCAGAAACAAACAGACAAAGTAGCTCAGAGGAACCAAAAGAGCAACCAGATGTTGGCATGGCAAGCCAAGGAAAGGACACTGATCCAGTGTCTTCAGAGCCAACTGGGACTTTTCAGAGCCAGGAGAAGAAATGTCTGAACAAAATTAAAGTGACGCACATCAGATTACCCCTTAAGGACAGAGGCAGCGGGTGTAGAGGGGATGGGACAGTGTTGGTAGGAAACACATTGGGTTCAGATAAACGTCCCTTTGAAACAGATGGTACGACCCTTTCTGATCTGAAACCCTTGGCTGCAGATACAGACGTTGACTATTCACAAGATCCTCTACATAAACTCCTGACAGACACTTTTGACACTATGAATATCACGACATTTTCTGTTCACCTGTCCAAACCAGTTTTCACAGGACTGCAGCCACTGTCATCATTTTCGTCCTCATCATCATCCTCATCAACCTCACACTTATCACCTACACCATCATCATCCCTGCCATCATCTTCATCCCCATTGTCTTTAGCATCAGCTTCACAAGTTTCATCCTCATCAACAGCAGCACCATCATCATCTTTAACATATTTAATTTCATCATCACCATCACTTTCACCTTCGTCATCATCAAA
>NW_019479406.1:0-974 GCF_002814215.2 Seriola lalandi dorsalis | reverse complement strand
GTTGTTGTCCTGTTGTATTCTTTTGACGTAGAGACTGGAGATCCATTGAATCGAGAAGTCATGGCTTCCGATATGAGATTGATAAATTTGGCAATGAAGTAATTCATTGTTGTCCTCCCAGAGGACTGGTGCCCCATTTCAACGAGAGTAAATTCTAAAATATGGCGTTAATGGTACATCATCTATAAAGTAAGTCACAATTCAAAGTCCGTTGTGGGACCACTGAGGATGTGTGCTGTAGCTAGCGGCTGCCAATAGCCTGCATATGAAGCTTCCAAGGAACATCGCTAAATTGTACCATCTAACATCGCGGTTCTTCAATGGGCTTCTTGGCCCCTCAGAGTTTGCCACTGATGATCCCACTTGGTATTGATATTATAAAGAGAATATATCCTACCACTCATATGCATGTACATTTCACTTTCCTGCGAAGATCTCAGTTGTGCTAACAAACCAGTAAACTGTTTTGGTGTTATCAATCGATAACAGATAACAAGACAAGGCTGGCACACTAAAAGTCAGACACACTTAGAATCACTGTCTCTGAAATATTATTTTAGATACTGATCTCAAATAAGAAAATCAAAATGTAGAGCTTTCATATGTCTCAGAAACAGGTTCATCGATTCATCTTAAGCAGGTTAGACTACTGTAACACTGCAGCAACCACAGTTTTAACACCTAGCTATTACTCAAGTGCTGAAATCACTTCATTGGCTCTCGGTACAGAATATACAGAATCACCTTCAAAATCCTTCTAATAGTCCATAAAGCACTTTATGATTTGGCTCCTAATTGCATCTCTCACTTGCTCACTCACAATAAACCTGATCAGGCCTCTCAGGTCATCAGGTGGACGTCTTCTAGCTGTACCCACAATCAGATCCAAGTCTGGTGAGGGTTCCTTCAGTTACTGTGGTGCTGCCTGCTGACTTGAGGTGTGTGTGTGTGTGAGTGTGTGTGTGTGTGTGTGT
>NW_019479405.1:0-972 GCF_002814215.2 Seriola lalandi dorsalis | reverse complement strand
ACACTCTCACTCGCACACATTTTAGGTTAGTGTGTGGGTGCTGCTGAGTCTGGGGGCCTCTCAGCACCTTGGAGAGCGCTCCTGAGTCAGACCCTCGCGGTCAGAAAGCATTTGGTGGGAAAACTGAAACCACCTGGTTTTCAAGTGAAAGAAGTGGTTGAGCTTGAAGGTGCGGGCTCAGTATGTTGTACATATTCTCCCTTCCTTGAAAATGTATTGACCATCACCTCAAACATAATTGTTCCAGTCTGTGATTTCAGCGTCCGTGAGGTAATGGGTCTCCTGGTCCGGCAATCAGTGGACAAAGATCTTTCCCCAAGCTTTGTCATTCCCAACACTAATTTGCCTTTAAAGCTCTTCTGACTTACTTGGTGTTACACCGATGACCTGAAGTATTCAGGGCAAGTCTTTGATATCTCTTGCGCCTGAGCTTCCAACAATCAGTGACACTGGATTAGATGAGGGTGTTGATATTAGGGATTTACTCCTGATTATTGATTTTAAATGCATATGCACAAACACAGGCACAGAAATCCATCGTCTTGCTCATAATGAGTTTCAGTTGTGGTACATATGCATGCACGCACAAACACACACACACATACGTATTGCCTTGCAGGATTATCTCGTCAGTGTAGCCTACGTGCTTGAGTGTGTTGAGTGGGCGGAGCGCGGTGTGGCGAATCCTTTGATGTTTACATGTACGTTACGTCCAGTAAATAGGTTATTACGCCTCCTTGGATGTTCCTCTAGAGCAGATCCTATGCAGCCTAAACTGGTTTTCAAACCACCCACCAGGTCATCTTGTACAGTCTCCTACATCTACAGTACAGGTCAGGTCACCACTGGAAACTGCAGCTTAAGCTTTTATACTGAAACACATTTTATTCTATTTATTGCTTCAGGTTATATAGGCCTATTAGGTCATACTGGATATTCAGTCAGTCATTTACTGTTTATGGAGTGTTTGTA
>NW_019479404.1:0-972 GCF_002814215.2 Seriola lalandi dorsalis | reverse complement strand
TAAACGACGATGTAGCCAAAGTCACTGAAGTGTCATGGGTGACACACACACACACACACACACACACACACACACACTCTACTGCAGCTGGAGAGCCGTCTTGTCCAAGACTTTGCCATTTCGGCTTACAAAAGGTCTTAAACAGTTGAGCACAGTTGCTGAGTAACTAGTGAACATTCACTTATCTGCCATGCCAGAAATCCCTAATCATTGCATTAGGCATGGAGCTAAGCTGGCCTAATCCCCATAAAATGTTTAAGTCCACCATTTTATATTCAAAAACACCAACAATACCAATGGGACACACTTGTGGCTCGCATGAGACAAGTGGATTAGAGAAGTAAAGTGGATCAGTATAGATGGTCATGGCACAGCGGAGGCCCGTTAACTCCCCTCGCTGCTCTTTGTCCACCTCCAGCTGCCATAAGCCTCGTCCCTCACCTGCATCTCTGCCATAACAAGGCGAAAAGCCGCGCCCCGGCTAGAGTCGACTAAAGATGCGCAAATCCTCTTCAGCTCAGTGTGGACAGGCGCGGTTTTCAAAGCAGGTCTGAGGGGAGCTCAGACTTGGTTTTAAAAGCTTCCGTTCGCATACTGTGAATTGTGTTAGTATGAAGCTGCTGCAGAAAAAGACTTCCTCTTCTCAAGGAGAGCCGGTTATATTTCAATCAAGTTTAGTTACATAGTTTTGCTGTCAGAATCCCTGCTTAAAATATCTTTATCTCATTTCCCTAAGATGTAGCGAACAATGGTAAGGACGTTGTACTGAACAGGGAAAAGACAGATTCAACAACTTCAGTTCTGGCTGGTAGAAATCCTGGCATTCCGGCCCGCTGAGCATGAGTGCAGCTGCCGTCGCCTGGGGAGAGCAGCAGTGGCACTCCTTAGCATAGCTATCAATCACAGAGCTTACCTGCGAGTCTCAGTGCGACGGCAGTCAGTGCCAGTGCATCTGACAGAGCCCCAAGTCAG
>NW_019479403.1:0-972 GCF_002814215.2 Seriola lalandi dorsalis | reverse complement strand
CACACACACACACACACACACACACACAAAGAAAGACACAGAAACACGCCACGACGGATGCAACAAGTAAGTTCATCCATTAAAAAGTGCATGTGAATGTTATTTATTTTACACTCATTTCAAACTGTTTAAGATTGGTCTTAACCCAAGATATGAAATGTTAGAAATGTAACACACACATTTCACCATGTCGTGTGAATAAAACAGTGTTTTGTTTCATGTAACTGTGAGAACCCACATGGACCTGAGTGTCTGCAAAGTGGCTTGAAGTCATGGTGGAAACTAAAACAGTCAGACCTGATCTGGAATCATTTTCTGACGCGGATCAAAGCCTGAGACAAACCTGAAAACTAAGACCGGACCAAACACATACAAGCTGTTTTGTCTTTGACACTCAGGGAGGATTAGAAACGAGCTCTAGCGATGGACGACCCTCCACAAAACTGTTGCACGTTCTTGTTTTAAAACCAACGTCAGCAGATTTACACAGTTTATTGAGCAGCTAAAAAGAGAAGAGAGAGTCCTGGGTGAGAACCTGGATGGAGAAACGCGTGGGACGATGTAGCGAGAGCAAAACGAAGGTAATTTAATATAAAGCTGTTTATTTACCGACGGGATCCGATAGGACCAGGGTCGGTCCAATCAGTCGTCATAGTGATAATCGTCTCCCAGAGGGTTTGGGACATTAGTCAACATTAGCTAATTGTTGTTTATATGTTGTAACTGTTTATTGTGTTGTTGTCATATTATCTTATATATTATTTATTCATATTTTTTTTTGATCTTTACTCTTTTTGTTATTTGATTATGTAACATTTACTTTCTTTATATTTTTAAATGTGTTTGAATTATTACACTTATGAATTGTGTCAAATAAAATACAAGTATCCTCTCATTCACACGCATACACACACACGCACGCACACACACGCACGTACACACACGCACACACACACACACACACACACACAC
>NW_019479402.1:0-972 GCF_002814215.2 Seriola lalandi dorsalis | reverse complement strand
TCCTGAGTAAGAGTATTGAAGATGGGTCAGATTTAAAAGCTATCATAAATATTTTTACACTAGAAAATTGCAGTTTTTGAGTAAATTGCAGTGGGACACCTGGCCTGTGCATTGTCTACTGACACTTGTACTGTTGAACCTAAAGAAAATGATTACCCGACTCTGCGTGTCCCCACAGCTTTATGGAACATTTCAACATCTTTCAGCTTATTGTTTCGGTTTGACAATCTGCAGCTGTATTGATTCACTCTTGCTGCTCTCATCAGCACCGTTTCCAGCATCAGCAGGGAGTTGTTTTCAATGCCAGACGGCAGACAGACAGTTATCAATTTGCTGGCGAACATGGTGGAACATTTAGAAGCTAAAGAGCCAGATATTTTCCCTCAGAGTTGAGGGCAAAACTAGAGCAAAAACGAGAGTTAACATTGGACTTAATTTGAAAGGTGGTTGGAAACACAACTCGCCAAATCTCCTATTTGTGTAAATAGGCAACTGTTTGCAAACAAGCCCTGTGACAGTGTCAAAAACATTGACACCGTGTAGTAGGGGTGGGCGATTTGAATTTATATGGTGGACGACCTTACTTTAATTTTCAACGTTCAATCGCTGCTAACCAGACCATTGTTAATTGTTTAACAGCTAGCCCGCTAACTGCAGCTGGCGCCGGCAGTCCTTGTTGTGCTCTGCGGCCTTCGAGTTTGATGTAGTGGCACATGTACCAGTTCTCCGCTGGAGCAGAACAAGAACTACCGTCACCAAATGCAGTCCAAGTTGATGGAGTTACAGTACGTCCATGGGACGAGGACGAAGTGGGACAAGCCGGGGCTAGCTGGTTAGCAGCGACTGAACTTTCTAATTAAAACACCTACATAATATATGTATAATAATAATATAATAATTCTGTTATAAATAAGTAACAGCACTGTCCAAATGAGTACTCCATATGAATTAAGCAAGAAGTGTGATTGGTTG
>NW_019479401.1:0-973 GCF_002814215.2 Seriola lalandi dorsalis | reverse complement strand
TTTTGTAAATCCATTTAGTATTTTTTTGATGGATTAATTGTTCATTTATAAATTCTTTTTACAATGGAAATTCTTTATTACTTTTCCTGTGACATCACTGCACCTCCATACACCACGATGTGACATTACAATCATCACAGTAGCTGATGCTAAACTGAGCCAGATGTGGATCCTGTGCTGCTGACTTTACTTTCAGTCAGACTCAGAGTGTTAGAAATGCTTCATGTGGAATCAGGCTTTTATGTCAAAGCTGTTGTAGATTCGTACTGATATACACTGTTTCATGTGAGTCCATGTTTCCCTGAGTCTCCGAGTCAGCACAACAGCCACACGTAAAGGAAATACCAGACAATCCACATGATCTGCATCTCCCTTTCTATCATACCAATAGGGGGCAGTATTTCATTAAATATAGAGGTGGACAACTGCCAATTTACACTTAGTACACACCTCACCTTCGCTACCTGTTTTTAAAAGAAAATTAAAAGAAGCATTAATAAGCTCTCAGATAGGAAATAGGGTAAACTTACAGTGATTTGGTTTATGTATTTTTTTTTCTCTTTGTGTCTCTGGCTGATAGATTTAAATGTAAATATCTGAATCCCCTTCACTGTATGTATTGTGTTGTTTATGGGGTTTGTTTTTTTGTTTTCTGTCTGTCTTTCTCATCCTTTATGAGGTTATTTTTATTTTCACTTTGAGGTGAGGTTTAACATAGGCCCTCTATGGGTTTCTTACTTCTCCTGCTCCTTTAATAAAAACTATATACGGTGTATTTTGTAATGTTTTATGTATGTGGAAAAAAAATAAACCAAGCTGAAATAAACTGAAGTTTCCCTTTAAATACAGTCCGCAGTCTGATCACCTTCCAAAGTTAGCATGAACATTTGCTTGTGTTGTATTGCAATAGTGTAGTGTGACTCACTCTCAGTACTGCACACCACTGAACACAGTCATGTGTTACCCTGCCAAC
>NW_019479400.1:0-973 GCF_002814215.2 Seriola lalandi dorsalis | reverse complement strand
CTCATGAGGCAGAGCATAGACCCAACAAGACTAACACTATAATTAAGAACAAATGGTGCTTATTTAAGGGATTATGACAAACATTGCTAACTCTGCACACAAACGTGTTTCCCTGCCAAGTGTGTTTTTGTTGCTGAAGTCAACTTGACTGTACAGAATTTTAATTGTCTGGGACTCCTGCAGAACCATCAAATCATCCTGCAGAACCACTGACAGTCCAACTATAGATTTTACAGTGCAAGGCTTCAATAGTACTCTGGGAGTGTATGTGTGCATTCATGAATAACTGCATGTCAGTCTATGCAAAGGCATGGGCATGTTGTGCATGAACGTGCACTCATGGGAGGGAAACAAGTAGCCATTGAGTCAGCAGCCTTACATAAATTGATGCTAAAACCCACACACAGGTCCTTTTATAAAGTGCATGCCTGACATAAGCACATCTTAATTTTTCACCCACCTACCCCCACACACACACACACACACACACGTTCAATCTTATGTTCCTATGTGTTGAAGAGTCTTGTGAAGCACAGACTGAGTTTAGTTTGAATGTCAAACGAAGTACATAGTGGAAATTCTTCTATTTGCAACTACTATTCTTCAAGTGAAGACAGCTTCATTAGATCTAATTTTAATTCTAATCAATCATGATATCCATGAGTCCTGAGTGGTAGCCTGTTTGACTTTATCCGTTGTGTAATACAGCACTCTAGCTCACTTTATCTTGGTTAACCCAGCGGTAGACAGTGCAAAAACAACAGTTTGAAACAACAGTCATGAAAGGAAGTTGCTATAATTCAAATATACTGCCGTGGCCAAAAGTTTTGAGAATGACAAAAGTATTGGTTGTCACAAAGAAAATGATTTTACCCCAGTCCTCAGCAGTCCAATCCCTGTACCTTTTGCAAAATATCAGTCTGTCCCTGATGTTATTCCTGGAGAGAAGTGGCTTCTTTGCTGCCCTTCTTGA
>NW_019479399.1:0-973 GCF_002814215.2 Seriola lalandi dorsalis | reverse complement strand
ACACACACACACACACACACACACACACACACACACACACACACACACAGAGTGTCCCTACAGTGAAGTACAGAAAGCAAACCTCAAACTAAAATTGCTTGATTTTCCGAGGACTTTTGAGGGAAACTATTGACCCACAATGCAACACAACAGAGGAGCAGAAACTCACAGCTGGGAAAAAGGTGTAACACTATTACACAGTGGTGTGATGGCTCTGGTGAAAATCAATCCCTCAGTATACAGTTTTTTACTCACTGTTTGTGACAGCTCTGAGATTGGAGAAACATTTTTAAAGCCACAGGATGAAATGAAACATTCAGTTCCCTCCAAGATCCTAATGCCACAGTAACACGTAGAAAACACACTATTCACCCCGTGAAGATGTGTTAGCACTGTGAGTCAAAACAAAATGGCGACATCCATGCACAAAAGGAGGAGAAGTGCGGCTTTGTCTGCTGTGCTTATTCTTTTAAAGATGAACTCTTTAATGTTTCTTTGTGCAGCTAAATGTGTGAAGAGGCAACTGTTTGCTAACAAGCTCACCATATGAGTTTTATAGGCGATAATATGTCTGTGTTGTGTTTGCTGCTGTGAAAAAAACAACATGAAATAATATATAAAGAATAATACTGATCAGTGCTATCAGTTCAACATGGTTTATCTGTTGTCGTTCTAGTGTGAATCTAGTGTGACTGACCATTGTCTTTGTCATTTAAGCCACAATTCAAAATGCTTTCTAATGAAAACAGACACAATGAACTAAAATAGAATGAAAGAAGACTGTTAGATAGTAAATTGTCTTTATTTTGAACAAAGCTGTTTAGTAAATGAGCGAGCCATTCTGGATTAGTTTTACAAAGAGTTGCAAAATATTCACAAATATTCACAAAATTGCAGAAAACTAAATGTGCAAATCTTCCTTTTTAGTTTTTTCTTGACTGTTATTGCATTATTATTGTTATCATTGTTATTA
>NW_019479398.1:0-973 GCF_002814215.2 Seriola lalandi dorsalis | reverse complement strand
CTATTTCTGATTCCCGAGGCTGCCTCGCTTAGTGCAGGCTGAACTCAAGCAGCAGAAGAACAGTTCAGACTTGTTCGGATGCCTGGAGGGGGGACTCCTCTCAGCTCTCCCTTTCTGCATTTTTTTTCACAACCTCATTTTGTTTGCCTCCCCTCCCTCCCTGCTCGTGCTTGCAAGAAACCCACGAAACCACGTACAGCTGAAACATTAGTCAAATAATTCGGTTACTTTTCCAGGTAAAACAGAAAACTGAGTCTGGGTCACGTGATTTCATGCAGATCGATTTTTTTTTTACACAGCTAACCCCTTTGGCACCAGTCACCCCAACTAGCTTACTTTGAAGCTAGCTTACTTTAAAAATATATTGTAGCCATACCACTGTTGACATGCATCGGTTCAGACATTCTGTACATTTGTTTTTACAAATTACAGCTACATTTGTATTATCTATAGATTTGATGATGACTTACTTAGTTCAAGTCAACTAATGGAAATAATTCTTGACACCTAATTTGTTAATTTGGTGCTTCACCATTGAGGTTTGTTAAGAAAAACCACAAATTCTGAATTAGCAGCACTTGTTGGCAATTGCTATCTCAATCTTACAACCAGGTTTATTTTTAGACTTTTAAGGGAGGCATTGCTTCTTATTTCTTATTTAATCTCCATCAATAAAAGCTAATGACTGCTAGCCTGACAAATAGAGTAAACTGCCATTTGGTTTCACTGAAGAAATCAGATGTTGGCGGCTATTCACCGATCTGGAACCAATTTGACCAAAAGCAGGAATTATGCTAGAATTCATCAATGCTCTCTGGTCCCAACTCTCTGACTTTTAATTGCCATGTCTCATAAGTGCAGCCTTAGCTAGGTAGACTCTCTTTTAATTTACCTACAAACACTTACAATTTGTAATGTCACTTTAGCTCCATTTAACCCACTGGTTTGCCCGCAAAAGTTAGCTTAACACTAA
>NW_019479397.1:0-973 GCF_002814215.2 Seriola lalandi dorsalis | reverse complement strand
GGTGTCAACCCTGGCTGTTTGAAGTTCTTGCACACATACTGCTACAGCGCCTCTCCCTACTCTCCCTCTACCGCAACAGCATCCTGGTCTTCCCCTGCCCCGTCCTGCAGCTCTCCCTTTTCCCTGACCATGTCCAGTTGGTTCATCTGCCTGATGTGAACTGTGATGGAAAATTATAATATTACACCAAATCGAATTAAAACTAAATTCTGACTGACAGCAGCAGCTTCATAGCTTTGGCGTCAATTCAAATAGTTTGCTCACAAGTTGCCATTAGCGAACTCATTGCCTTTAAAAACACTACTGTCTTGTTTCGTAATAAATGTACAAAAATCCAGGATCACACTGGTGTGATATAGATCGTAGTTTATTAACTAGTTTGGGAGCAACATGTGAATCGTGTCGTTAGTCATTACACACCAGATACATACCGAGCATGCGCAGTAAGAATGCAGATTACAAATGATGATGCACACTGATTGACCAATGAGAACAGTCATCTCATAGTGATGCTTTTAACTACATTATCTATTATATTCGATGTGAATATTACAACTACAACCAATTCTCATTTGCTCTATTCATATTTGCAGGTGATGTTATAATTGTTTAGTAAGCCAGCTGTGTTTTATCCGCTCATTAATAGCTAGCAATGACCAGATAAAATGCCGCTAGCCGCCACTAGCGATCAATCTAGCCAGCAGGACACCAGCTAGCTAATATTTATTATAATAATAATATAACACCATACTCTTACTGAAGCGATGGCTGATATTGTAAGGTGTTAGGACGAAAACCAATGCGCGTTCCTGTGGTGACATGGGGAGAGGCGGGAGAAGGGAGGGCATGCTATATGTACAGTATGTGTCTTTTATTTAGGGTTCTTTTGGAGGAATGAGCGAGAAACATGAAACTTGGCCAAACACCTGGAAATGATGTGCACTCAATGTGCTCTACAAAAAATTGATAATAA
>NW_019479396.1:0-973 GCF_002814215.2 Seriola lalandi dorsalis | reverse complement strand
ATGAGAGGTGAAACGTCTTCCCAGACAAATAATCAAGTCCAGTTGTTTTTTTTCGATTTAAAACTCCTTTAGGATTCAGGTGCTAAAAGTAAAAGTGAGGATGCTTTCAAGAATAAAGACATGAGTAGTTTTTATTTATCAATGAACTTAATCTAAAGTGGAGTGAAGAGAAAAAAACTAATTCAGATCAGTATTTGCTTTGTCCCCCAGCACCAGTTCTCCTCACACTTCAACAAACATTCATTAAGTTGCTATGACAACAAGGACCAAAGCTATTGATATGTTGATTGACAGCGAGATAGAACAACGGGTCCTCATTTGAACAGTGGGTGGGACACCGGCAGTGACTAATACATCATTATTGTTATTAAGAACTACAGTACCCATGAGGTTTTGTGCGGCTGTGAAACAACACCCCCGTCCTGAGGCCCCACAAGTTGTCGGCAAAAAGCAATTTAATCTCATCCACTAACAATTCAATACAGTCCTTTGTTTTAGTTGTAGAGCAGCGATGAGCTTGTTAACCCTGAACCCCGGTGTTGTGTTCCTCAGCTGAAGAGGCTCTTTGCTCTCCTCCGTGAAATCAATTCACCTCGGTATCTCCTCAGGATCTGAGACACTCCGTCTCATCGGTGACTGTTGTCCTCCAGCTCTTTGGAAATAATCCCTTTAAACTCCTCTCTCTCGGATGGTTTTGGCGCCTCTTTGCTCACTGCTGGAAATAAATTCCTCACCTCTGGCTGTTTCCCAAACTGCTTTGAAACAGAGACTGTGTCCTAAAGAGACCCGGAGTTCATCCATCCCGTCCTCTGAACTGCAGACCAACCTCCAAATTACCTTTCCGCAGTGGGGTCGTAGAAAGAAATTATTGCTAAAAGACTTTGGAAGTAGATAACAATGATAACATCTTCATTCATTTTCAGGCCGCTTTGTGCCGGCAGCACAGAAATAGCCTGCGGAGTGGATGTACTCG
>NW_019479395.1:0-974 GCF_002814215.2 Seriola lalandi dorsalis | reverse complement strand
CGATTAGGGGGGGAACAAAGGGCAGCGATGTCAAACAAACAAAGACCATAGTGCCACAATACACACATACACAGTAGTATGTGCTGACAGGGGGGTCACCAGGATCGTCTTAACACCACTGGCAATGTCACTACTCAGGCCATCCTCCATCCACAGCTGGCTGAGACTGGTACCATGGCACTGAGTGTCAATGCCGGCGGGGGCTGAGTTCAAGTGTTCAAAGAGTGGGTGGAAGCATAATGAACGAGAGGGGCAATTTGAATATCTTCACAACAACAACAACAACAACAACAACAACAACAACAACAACAAAACAACCCCACTCAAAACTACGATTACACATTGTGAAATTCTTAAGTGCCTTAGGTGATTATATCAGTGTGACAAATCATTTCTGAAAATCACAAATGATAGGATTTTAGTTGGAGGAACACAGGCTGTGAGTTAAACAAACTGCCACTAAAGTATAAATAGCAACAGCAGGAAGACTGAGTCCCAAAAATGATAGTGCCTGCAGACGCCCACGCTTCAGCTGTGCCCTGCTGCAACAGTGATGCAGTGATAGAGTGATACAGGCCATCATAACCTCTATCTCAAGTCAGTGCAAAAGGTATCTGAGCATTTCACAGTAGATACCAGATAATCAACCATGATGGCAAAGCTGTTTAAAAATGTATGAAAGTTAAAGTACAAGTTGTTTGTCAGTGAGAAACAAATGTTGGCACAAGTTGTTTGGGTCCGCAGTTCTCATGGAAAGTTGCTAATTTATGCCAGTGGCACATGTGGGAGTTTCTGACCTCTTTCACATGAGTGACCTGGCATGACCTTGGCATGATGAGAGTCTCTATCCATCTTTGTCAGCCACTCAGATTCCAGTCTAGTTTATGGTTAAAAGGGTCAGGGGAGGTAATCTTCTGAAATTACCTCCTTCTTCTGAAATCCTCATTAAGTCTTAAACTATGTTGTATATTAAG
>NW_019479393.1:0-974 GCF_002814215.2 Seriola lalandi dorsalis | reverse complement strand
ATGAATTCTAATTTAACATGAACTTTTGTAAAGGTTGAGTACTCATTGTTTTGTTGACCTGTAGCTCATTACCGTTGACAATTTCTTTTAATGTTTATCATATGTTAGCATCTTCTCCATTGCATTTGTGCAGTACATTTGGAGAACAGTGTACATCAACAACACAATCAAAAATCAAACACATTTAGTCTGTATACACAATTATGTAGCATATGATGCCAGACAGAGCTAATCTAAATGCAGATTTTACATTGGACAGGAGCTAGCTAAGGTTGATGTTCAGTTTTTCTCCTGCTCTGTGCTCTAGCCGGCAGCAGGAGATCGAGGAGAAGTTAATTGAGGAGGAGACGGCGCGGCGAGTAGAGGAGCTGGTGGCCAAGCGGGTCGAGGAGGAGCTCGAGAAGAGGAAGGACGAGATTGAGAGGGAGGTGCTGCGGCGCGTCGAGGAGGCAAAGCGCATCATGGAGCGACAGCTTCTAGAGGAGCTAGAGAGGCAGCGGCAGGCTGAGCTGGCGGCGCAGAAGGCCAGAGAGGTAACGCTCGGTCGTTTGGAACGCAGCCCCTCCCTTCCCTCCATACCCCTGCACCCTCTCACCTCCCTGTCCCCATCTCCCTCCCAGTCACCTGCTCTGACTGGTGCCTACCTACAGGACATGCAGGGTTGGTGGAGGTGGAGGGACCCCCCACCCCTCCCTGTTTACTTTTCTGAATGTAACCCAGCCATGGTACAAGTTTCACTGCAGGGAGGGTAGATGCAGAGCCTGGAAGTTCATCCTACAGGGAAATAATGTATTTATTGGTCAATAAAGTATTACCAATAATTCATCCACACACAACGAACTAAATATAATATATTGAGCAAGTGGAACCATGTTAGTTTGAGAATCTCTTTACTAATAAGTACTGCCTGGAGCTGTAGCTGTAAAAATTGATCCTGGCGTCAGTGTTATTTAATATGAAGTTTGTGTGTGTGT
>NW_019479392.1:0-974 GCF_002814215.2 Seriola lalandi dorsalis | reverse complement strand
AAACAGAGGACTAGCCTTGCAGCAGTACTCGGTAACAGCAGGTCAGAAACACTGTGACTCTAGTCAGAAGAATTTAACCAATAATTTGCTGTACATTATAATAACAGATCAGATCAACATGCAACCCTTGTTAAGTTAATCTCTTACCAAGTTGTTTAATTTTGGCTTTCACTCGGTCTGTCTGCCTCTCCTCTCCCTCGAACCCTCCCTCTCTCTGGCAGAGATGGTGGCGAATCAATGCCACCGAGCCCGTTCGGACCAGCGCCTGCAAACAGTTTGGGTTGCAACTCAGTCGGCAAAGCATTCTGAAGCACCTGCTGCTGGGGTCCTGGTGCTGGGTGAGGTAATAGAGCAAGCCGGACATGACGCCTGAGCTGACCAGAGCAGCGCTTGGGTCAGTGGCGTGGGAGAAGCGCGACAGCAGCAGCAGGATGGGCGACTCTGGCGTCCAGGGTTCAGGGTGGTAAGGGTGGTGGTAAGCCATCTGGCGGGGCGCAGAAGGAGGGGTGTCAAGAGTGACCTTAGTCAAAGCAGCTGCTGAATGGGCCCGCTGCCTCCTTCTGTTAGGGGATGAGAACTTTGACGGAGACACGGGTGTTTGGGCTGTTTTAGTGGGAGAGGACACAGTGGAGGAACTGGGCTGATTCTGGGGTGTGACTGCACTGGAGGGCTGAGGACTAGAGGGAGGTGGATCAGTGACTTTCTTCGGGGATGACGTTTGGAGCTGGGCTGAAGAGGTCACAGGGGAAGGCTGAGCTGCTTTTTTAGAAGCAGAAGAGAGAGTAGGGCTGGACGAAGAAGAGATTTTAACAGAACTGGAATCAGCGTTCGGTGATGAGGTTTGAGGGGATGAAGATGCTGGGATCTGAAGACCCCCCCATTCCCCGTCAACACCAGAGGAATCCAGCAGGTCCCCCTCAGAAGAGATCAATCCCTCAGACACCAACCAGGACCTGGAGGGAGGGAAGGAGGGA
>NW_019479391.1:0-974 GCF_002814215.2 Seriola lalandi dorsalis | reverse complement strand
AAACAGAGGACTAGCCTTGCAGCAGTACTCGGTAACAGCAGGTCAGAAACACTGTGACTCTAGTCAGAAGAATTTAACCAATAATTTGCTGTACATTATAATAACAGATCAGATCAACATGCAACCCTTGTTAAGTTAATCTCTTACCAAGTTGTTTAATTTTGGCTTTCACTCGGTCTGTCTGCCTCTCCTCTCCCTCGAACCCTCCCTCTCTCTGGCAGAGATGGTGGCGAATCAATGCCACCGAGCCCGTTCGGACCAGCGCCTGCAAACAGTTTGGGTTGCAACTCAGTCGGCAAAGCATTCTGAAGCACCTGCTGCTGGGGTCCTGGTGCTGGGTGAGGTAATAGAGCAAGCCGGACATGACGCCTGAGCTGACCAGAGCAGCGCTTGGGTCAGTGGCGTGGGAGAAGCGCGACAGCAGCAGCAGGATGGGCGACTCTGGCGTCCAGGGTTCAGGGTGGTAAGGGTGGTGGTAAGCCATCTGGCGGGGCGCAGAAGGAGGGGTGTCAAGAGTGACCTTAGTCAAAGCAGCTGCTGAATGGGCCCGCTGCCTCCTTCTGTTAGGGGATGAGAACTTTGACGGAGACACGGGTGTTTGGGCTGTTTTAGTGGGAGAGGACACAGTGGAGGAACTGGGCTGATTCTGGGGTGTGACTGCACTGGAGGGCTGAGGACTAGAGGGAGGTGGATCAGTGACTTTCTTCGGGGATGACGGTTGGAGCTGGGCTGAAGAGGTCACAGGGGAAGGCTGAGCTGCTTTTTTAGAAGCAGAAGAGAGAGTAGGGCTGGACGAAGAAGAGATTTTAACAGAACTGGAATCAGCGTTCGGTGATGAGGTTTGAGGGGATGAAGATGCTGGGATCTGAAGACCCCCCCATTCCCCGTCAACACCAGAGGAATCCAGCAGGTCCCCCTCAGAAGAGATCAATCCCTCAGACACCAACCAGGACCTGGAGGGAGGGAAGGAGGGA
>NW_019479390.1:0-974 GCF_002814215.2 Seriola lalandi dorsalis | reverse complement strand
TAGGATTCAAGGTTAATGTCCCAGATGGCAGATGGGAGGAGGAGTTGGCTGCCTGTCAGCTGTTCACTTGTTGCACTTACTTACTTACTACATTGTGATGTCAAATATGCAAATACAATTCGGTTCTCAAGTTTGAGGCCTTTGTTAACAGGACTAAACTCTAGAATTGTGTCATGAAGTTATAATGAGTACAGAATCGAAACTCACCCCCACACTGACTTAATCATCCTAATAACATTTTTTGCTTAATGTTTTTTCAACTCGACACAAAACGTCTGCCAAATTAATGTAATGTCATTAAATGTGTGGTGGAGTTGGTTCCAAGAATAAAGCCCCTGAAGCTCAAAATAAGGGTTTGGTTGCAAAATGTGGGTGTATATTTCCCATGGAGATCTTAATTAGTATTTCTGTCTGGCTTCAGCTGAGCATTAAATGTAGCATTTACAACACATGACATAAATTTTGTGTCTACATCAACAATATTTCCAGGCTTGAAAAAGAGCATGAAAAAATAGGTAGATAGGTAAATAAAACTGAAAACTGAGAGCTAGTTTTTGATTTTTATAACTTTGGAGCTGTGGGCCTAGTGACAATGTAATATAAATAAGTAATAAATGTGATATGTAGAAAATAAGATCACTACAGGAGGTTAAGCAGCAAGCTGAGCTTATGGTTTCATTTTGCTTCCCCTGTGCGCTCTCTCTCTCTTTTTCTCTCTGCCAAAAGCAAATAGATTCCAGTGATTCCAGTAGAATATTGATTTCTGTCTGCTGCCCTCCATTATTAATGCATGTCACATCCGCAGCATCTGCAAAACAATTGCAGTGCACAGGCACAAAGAGCCGCAGTCTAATCCATCATAATTATGAGCAACTCTCATGCAGATGCTAAAGGAATGGGCAGCTGATGAGCACCAAGAGGGGCCAAGATTCAGTGTTTAGTGTTAAAGAAAAAGACTTAGTGTTAAAACAGAG
>NW_019479389.1:0-974 GCF_002814215.2 Seriola lalandi dorsalis | reverse complement strand
GTGTGTGTGTGTGTGTGTGTGTGTGTGTGTGTGTGTGTGTGTGTGTGTCTGTGTGTGTGTTGCGGGGGGGCTAATGCTCTCAGATCAATACTAAACACATTCTGTCCTCTGGAATCACATCAGGGCGATGTGAAGTGCTGAACAGGAAGGACATGAAGCTTTTATATTTGTCTTTGCCCACTGACCAGATCTTTTAAACAGGCGGACATGATTGATTTTGAACAAGGGCAGATAATCATGTTCTCTTTTTATTTGCAATATAACAACAGCCCACTTTATCTGAGCATTCACAGGACAAAATCACTGGTCAACTCTCTTAAAAACCCTGGTCCTTTAAATAATTTTAGTATATAGGAATATATAAAGGCCACAGTTTTTATATTTCATTCGCACAAATGCCTCAACTACCTGTTCAGCAAGGTAAGCTAATAAATCGTAATAAACTGCATTTGTAAAATAAGAGAGGGATGAACTTATCAAAGGCAATAAAAGCCTCATAAAGTGAACTCTTCGCACTGCTTGGAGTTTAAAAAGAAAACACTAATTGCTAATGCTAGTTCAAGGCAACACATAAAGCGTTGGCATTGTGAAGAAGGTATCGGAGCGAGTTCGTCAAGACTCTCGACTTCAAAAAATGGTGACTCACGCGTTTTAAATAATATGTTAAATCTGAAAGATTCTTTAAATTTACCTTGTGGGTGGTTTTACCACATTCATAGGCACGCATTTCTTCTTTTGTGTTACACATTTAAAAACACTTGAAAGTTTGCTTGAGAATTTGAGTTTGATGAAAACAGACCTGTTCTTTCTCCAGCTTCATCTCTGATTCTCTTGTTCTGCCTTGTTCACCTGATTTTCCCTTTGTCTCTTTCATTCCCGCTCAGCATCTCTTCTTTTTTTCCCTCTGTTTTTCTCATGTTTGACCCCTATTCCTGTTTTCCACCGTGTCTTTTATACTCTCGCTCCATCGCCCA
>NW_019479388.1:0-974 GCF_002814215.2 Seriola lalandi dorsalis | reverse complement strand
CACACACACACACACGCGCGCATGTTTGGGGACTTACGGTACTTCAACTCTAACTTCCTAACCCACAAATCATTTGATGGTGAATGCATCTATATAGGGGAAACAAATTGGAGGCACTATTGTCCTCAGTTGAGATGTTGTGCTCAACCTAGTGGAATATCTCAGACACAAACAGAGACATTCATAAACACCTCCACATGCACTGCTTTCTAAATCATAATGAATAACTTAATTCATAATTAATGACGTTGGACTTCATTGACTGGACAGCTCTCACATCTGTGACAGAGGCATCTTGTTTAAACTCTTTGTCGCCTCTACTGTAGCTCAGTTGCATGTAGCGGCGCACTTCATACAGTACGCACTTGCAGCGCGCCACGATCCCGCCATCAGGTAAGAAAAAACGGGGTTTTAATAACGGAAAGACAAGGAGCTCATCCATTTTAGAAGAGTCTTTAATGAACTCAGACCGCTAAGAGACACTCCTCCTGCTCTTGGCTCCCGCTGCTCCGCTCCCGTACCTAGTCGATGCGCGGGATGAAATTCATAGCCCCCATCTTTATAATCAGTATCAGCATCGCCTCGAAGACAAAGAGAACACAGCAAATGAAAACGCGCTCCAGTAGCAGGAGAAGCCAGTCTTAAAGTCACTAATACCGCTGCCGTGCCCGCCCGGAGGCAGACAGGCACCGGTCCTTGGAGACTCTGCGGGGGATGCGCAAAGATGTGAGAGTAAAGAAGGAGAGGCGTTGTGATTGGCCGCACTCTTCCTGAAAGCATCAGGCACGGCGAGTCATGTTTGCTCCAGCCAGAGCATCACCGAGGTGGCATCAAACTTGAAGGAGAAGACTCTGTGTTCTCAGTCTGCACAGCCGATGCGTTCACAGCGCCGACCGTAAACTTGCATCATTTCTCCAAAGAGGCGGTGGTGCTGAAACAGAGAGAGTGAGGGAGAGAGGGAGAGAGGGAGAGAG
>NW_019479387.1:0-974 GCF_002814215.2 Seriola lalandi dorsalis | reverse complement strand
CTCGTGTCCAGAGAGTCTCAGCTGTTTGTTAAAAACCTTCCGGAGAGAAGCAGCAACTTTGACCTTTAAATCAAACCGAGCGCTGAAGCGTTTCAGGTTCGAACCCCACCACCAGCGCCCGGTCTCCTTCCTGTGACGGCGAACACGCCGCCGCTCTGTTCGCTGAAGATAATCACAGTCGACCTGCTCCTCTGACGCCACCTGTGAGTCACACGTTTCCTCTCATTAACATTCAGCCGCCACTCGTGTGGCGCTCGAAGGAGTCGGAGGAGCGTTGGACTGCGGAGGAGATGAGATTATGGGCATTACGCTCTCGACATCCTGTTACGTCGTGGGCATTGCCAAGGCGATGTCAACAATGCCCAGAATCCACTGCTGCCCATAATGAATGCACTCCAATATGTAATGACTGAGTAATCACATTATTTGCAGCCTCCACTTTATTCTGACGGAGCGGCCGCCCGCATCTGTGCTCCGCCAGTAATTGCCAGGCCGGGGCGGCGAGCGCGAGCAGCATTTGCATCCTGCACTGGGGAGTTGCATTGCAAATGATTATGCTGAATTGTTTTTGCAACAGGAATGTCCAATCCAATAAAGTTAATGATCTTGAAAGACATGGAGGAGGAGGGAGGAAACAAAGTCGATTAAAATGCAGATGTTTGCCGTGCGACGCAGGCCGTGATGGCGGCGATGTGTCGATGTAATTAAGCCTCTTTTTTTTTACTGTTCGGGAACAGCTTTAGCTTCTTGTTCAGCTCCTCGTTCATCACTTCCTGTTTCCTTTAAGAAGCATCATTATCCAACACTTAATCACGGCCTTAACCTGGATATATTTCCTCTCTTCCAGGTTTTATTGAAACGGTCAAAAATCACAGTTTATAAAACAACAGTGATCAGTTTTCAGTTCCTGATCAACGTCGTCAATACGCTGCAAAACAAATCAAACTTAAAGGCTCCTTCCACTGAATTTCAAA
>NW_019479386.1:0-974 GCF_002814215.2 Seriola lalandi dorsalis | reverse complement strand
CCAACATTAGAATCTGAAAGAGGCCAGACTGTAATTAAGCTTCCATTAAGCCTTCCTTATGATGGAGAAACTTCTAACTGTGACGCTGCAGTGGAAAGATTTCAAAACTGCCCTCACAAAATTAGCATGGGACATAAAGAGGAAGGGGGGGTGATCAAAGGGAGGGAAATATAACAAAAAAAATAACGAAAAAACACGGAAAATCTTCTTCACTGAAGGGCATCTACTGATTAGTTTCATTATTGATTACACTGTCAGCGGTTTTGTTTTAAATTAATCAATTATTATATTTATAAAGAAGTACAAAATATCAGAAGAGTGAAAAATGCTTTTCACAGTATCCCAGAGCACAAGATGGCACGGACCAGTGGTGCAGTGTTGATATCTGACAAAATGTAATAAGACGTTAACAGTCGAGTCAAAAATATGAGTGAATACATCAATGAATAATACTCTCAGTTAAATTATTAAAATGAGAGTGTAAAAAGAAAGATTTACACTTTTCCTTTAAAACCATTCAGTTGATAAAATCAACGTATCTTTCACTACCTCATTTTATTTTTCTTTTCTTAACTCTCATCTATCAACTCACTGATTTTCCTGTTTTTTGGTTTTGGCATATTTTTAATAATTTATCTACTCCATGTTTTCCCCAAGCAGCATTTCTAATTTTTCTCTCCACATTTCCAATTTTCCAAATTCATATATGATAATGAAATACGTCTGACTGTAAGATTATTTGGCATTTTTGTTTCCTAAATGACTTAAACGATTCATTTTAATTTATTGTGGATTAATTTTCAGTTGCTCGACTAATTGACTAATCTTTATAAAAATATATTAAGGCATTGAGTGTGGTGAGTATACAGGCAGGATGTGGGTGTTAAAGGTTTAAGAAGACTTGCAACAAAAACAGTGTTGTTTACAGATGCCAAACAAGGAAAAACCTTGTCAAAAACTTTTTGTGCTTTCTG
>NW_019479385.1:0-1042 GCF_002814215.2 Seriola lalandi dorsalis | reverse complement strand
GGACTGAATTCAATCACATTGGAAAGGGGCTGAACAGAGAAATCTTTACTCGGGGTCAGCTTGGTTTAAGACCCCAATACAGAAATACATAACCGCACCAGGTCGGCCAGATAGTAGTCTGCATTATCATCCTCCCTACAGCTAGCCAGCCAGCAGTCTAATTCTGAAGGATAAACATCTGTAATGCATTCGCTCAAATGGGAGCCAGCTTAGAGTGACTTCAGCTTGATCCCAGACAGCTGTTTGGGGAGCAGCTATGGCCTGACTGCACAGGGGGTCTCGGTGGATGTCCTGAAAAGGGACCTCCAAAAATCTAAAGGGACAAAGGAATCTCCTGAACAATGTTCTTGCTGATACAATGGTGGCGCACAGGGAGGAAGGGGCAAAGGAGCACTGCCTATTCTGGGGCGTGAATGACCAGCGCATTCCTCTCCAGTCGCCGAGCAGTGAGCGCAGTGACCAAGAGTGACAAGTCTTTACACCGCTTTGTTGACACTCTGTGTGCTTGACCAATACATTCCTTCTGTTCCCTCGCTCGCCCTCCCCTCACTCCCCTTTTCGCTCTTTCTGCTTCCTTCCTCCCTCGCTTCTAATTCTACAACTACACTTCTATTGGTTTATTTTGTTTCTGCATGGGTAACCTTGAGTCCTCTAAGCAGTGTCAATCTAGTTACATATTGCTTATATTCAGAAT
Source organism: Seriola lalandi dorsalis (assembly GCF_002814215.2). Lineage (NCBI taxonomy): Eukaryota > Metazoa > Chordata > Actinopteri > Carangiformes > Carangidae > Seriola > Seriola lalandi. Next base: position 348 of record NW_019479385.1, on the reverse strand, counting down.
AAAACATGGCGCAGCGCACGCACATAAATACACGTTGGGGTCAGGTCACTGCGTAGCATTACTGACACACATTTGGAACACATGTTTGTTCTCCATACAAGCCACACATCAGCCCCTTGACTAGTGAAATGGGTGAATATAACATATGGGACAGTATCAAGGGTTCATGTGGAGGACAGGGAATTACAGGCTTCCTTCCTCTCTCACACACCCTCTCTCTCTCTCGCTCGCACACACACACACACACACACACACACACACACACACACACACACACACACAGTGGAGGGATCCCTCGACTGCTAAAAAAAAAAAAAACCCAAATCCCAAAGACAAACAACTTATTGT
>NW_019479384.1:0-975 GCF_002814215.2 Seriola lalandi dorsalis | reverse complement strand
ATCAGGTTACTTCAGTGTTTTCATCAGGTTACTTCAGTGTTTTCTTCAGGTTACTTCAGTGTTTTCATCAGGTTACTTCAGTGTTTTCATCAAACAGTACTGATGTAAATAAATCTTCAGCAGCATCAGGAGTTTTAATGACTCAGTCATTCAGTGTGAGAGTGCGACCAGCTTCTCATCCCGAGTTTTCAGGTTAATGCTGCTGTTTCCTGCAAATCTGTAGATTGTGCTGAAACACACTGAGATCCGAGTATGTGTGTTCACTATTCTGCCTTGACAGTCAGATTATAATTAAAATGGCAGATGTTTGAATAGGAGTATTATTATGTGGGAGAAATCAGTGAAAGCTAGCATCAGGTTCTCTGGTGTTGTGGAGGTTTTATTTCCAACTTCAGCTGTTAAATCCATTATTAGACCTTTTATATGTCTTGTTTATTTATTTAATTCTTTCATCCTACAAAAATGTTCTCCATGACGTCTTTGTGTTGCCCACCCACCGTCATGTGGACGCCTCTCTGTTTGAGAGTGGGGGCGTTCGGAGAGCAGAGAGTGAGGATGTGAAGCATCTCAGCTGCTGGATTTTGTTTTGCAGGATACGAGCCGGAGGTACGAGAACAAAGCCGGAGCCTTCATCACCGGGATCGATGTCAACTCAAAGGTACAACACCTGCACTGACAGACACCCACAGGACGCCGTCCGTCATACCTGGATTTACTCAGTCCAGAACAGCAGCAAGTGGATCTGATGGATATTTAAACAGCTTCTCTAGGAAGAAGTCTGAACAAACAATTAGAGGCTGATGAGACTGAGAGACTGTTTTTATCTTTCCCCTTAAATCTCATTTTAACACCTGGACTTACCTGCAGGATTTATGACATCACAACTAGCCTGGAGCCATTCAGACTCCAGTATGAAACATGAAGCCTTCAGGTCAAAACAACTCGTTTATTGCTCTTAAAAGAATTTAATTTAAA
>NW_019479383.1:0-975 GCF_002814215.2 Seriola lalandi dorsalis | reverse complement strand
TGTGTGTGTGTGTATAGGGAGTGGCAGGAGGGATTTAGGTATCGCTCACCCATTCTCAATACAACCCACAGGGTCGAGCGGTCAGGTCATCGCCTCTACTGCTGCTCTTACAGCTGACATAAAAAGCAGTTGTTCGTGTGTGTGTGTGTGTGTGTGTGATCCCTGTAGTTTCTTCCTAATGAAACCAGAAAAAAAGCCGGTCAAAAACTGTTTCAAATTGAGAAAATTATATTATTCTTCATATTTGAACTAAAAATGATTCATACAGAATCATGTACTTGGGCAATTAACAGCACAAAGGCTGTGATATACTTAAATGTCTGTATTACCCCACAGACTATATTTAGTTCTCCATCTCTTTTGTTTCCATGGGAATGAAGAGTTCACTGTGAGCTGCTGGGGCCTCGGGTATTTTCCAGAAGCAAAACCGACAGAATGGCTGGCTCCTGAACCGTAGCTAGCTTTTCCACAGCCTGGTGGGTTTGTCAAGTGATCATTTCCACTTCGCCGAGTCCAAGCATCCCTCGATCTGTGTTAAACCACTGTCCTAGTTTTCCCCTCATGCAGGCCTGCACTGTCAGTGAAGACATGCTTTCACTTCAGTACATCTGGGTAATGTTTCAGTTCAATGTTCTGGCTCTGTCTCACTATTAGGGCTTTTATTTTGAAGGAAGGGGTTTAGATAGGGACTTTTTCCAAATGTGTGTTACTGTTTCTCCTCAACCATGATCAGATTAGGATGACCTAAAAACAGGTAGATGATACCTGGTCCAAACATTTGGAAAAGGAAGAAAATTAGCTGAACTGTGTCTTTATGCCACAAAGGAAAAAGAGTGTGCTGAGCACAAACAGAAGAAATGCTCTCATGTCATTTGTCTATGGCCAATGGTGGAAGAAGACAAAGGCTAATGGCAAAGACAAATAACAATTTATTTCATTATTATGGATTAATCTGTAATACTTTCTCAATTAATT
>NW_019479382.1:0-975 GCF_002814215.2 Seriola lalandi dorsalis | reverse complement strand
ATACATTAATTGTTATAGTACTTACTCACACATTTTATTCACAAACAGATAACCCGACTTTCACTTCACTGACTCTCACTATAAATTCTTGTAGTCTTTACATTGGCAGAGTTACACAAACAAAAAGTCCTTTTAGCTTTTAAAGAAGAAAACTGTCCTCAGTAGCACAGAGTGTCTGTTTGTAGTGGATAGCACTTAGCACCCTGCCAGGATTGCACCTGGTCAAAGGTCAAGCACATTTGGCTGGAGTGTGACTTCTGCTGTGGTTCCAACAGAGTGGATTCATGTGCCAGACAGAAACCTCTGCCACACAGCAGTAGACCGTCACCCCGGGGTTGTGAGGCTCCAAAGGAGCGGCTTTGCAAAGCTCATGCCTTGGCATGGTTCAGGCCTTGAGCTCTATGAGCCCAGTCAAACCTCTGCCTTTTTTATTAATTAGGCACCAACTAAATCTTTCTGCCTCTGTATATCTTGTAAGAAATGTAATATATAAATGGAATGGTAAATTATTCAGCATTTTATGCAGATCAGAAATACCACAACCACAGAAATTCATTAGCCACGGCAGAAAACAGCTGGTTGAGCATCTAGTAAATGAATGACCAAATGACCAAACCAAATCTATGAGAGTGACTATTAAGCCCCTTTTACACAGGTCAAAAACTCACTACGACCTGGGCTTTTTGTACCCTTGAAATGGTACAATCGGCATTCATTCCCAGTAGTCATGGGTATTTATCATCACGGGTATTTATCATCTCTGGCTCTGATCGGCAGTGATGTAAAAACAACACCCTCCTAAAAAGTCAGTAAACTGTTACCAGCCAAGCACAGTGCTGTTAAACCAGAAACACTTTGGCTACACGTTCCAGAGAGAGAGAGAGAGAGAGAGAGAGAGAGACAGAGAGAGACAGAGAGGGTTAGAGAGTGTGTGTGTGTGTGTGTGTGTGTGTGTGTGTGTGTGTGTGTGTGTGT
>NW_019479381.1:0-975 GCF_002814215.2 Seriola lalandi dorsalis | reverse complement strand
TGTGTGTGTGTGTGTGTGTGTGTGTGTGTGTGTGTAGACCTTTGACTGTAGCTAGTCAGGCACAAGAGATACAGAGAAATGTAAGGGGTTTTATTCACCCAAATGTCCGTGTCCTATAGATATGTGAACAGTCATTTTGTTAACTCGGGTGTAAACAGATTTAACAGGGCAAAATAATGCAGCTCCAGCCTTCCATCAGCTGAGGTCTAAAATCTGAAATTGAGCTCTAAGCGCAAGCAGTGACTAAACTGACATGACTGACTCACAAAAACACAAAATGGAGACATCTGCACCTGTCCAGCCAGACAATGAACACATCAAGGGACACAAAGAAACACTCGACATAACACAATCTCAGTTTAATCCACATCAACAGTAGTGCAGTGTCCATTCAAGTCGTGGCTGTTGTGGCTGAGTGTTTTGGGTGACGGTGCAGAAGCAACACAGTTTGATCATATGAGTGTTTGTAGAGATAAAACAAAAAAAACACAGACAGACAAAGATCCCTCCATTTATACTTAGATAAATTCTATATTGGAATAACACATATGAAGTTATGACTGAACCCCCCTCATGAATCCTGATGAGTTGGTTCTAACCAAGTGTCCCAGGCTCTCCCTCTTACAGGAGGAACACCTCATCAGGCCAGAAGCACCGAACAGAACAGAACCTAAAACAGCAGGAAGATCTCAGCTCATTATTAACAATAAATAAAGTTTGTTTTAAGTTTAACTTTGTAAATTACTAATATTAACATCACCTCATGAAAAACACAGGGTGAACAGAAATGTTTTTCTTCACCAGGTCAGGATCAGAATCCCGTTAAGAATCAGGATTAAGTTAATTATGGTAAATGTAGAGGTTAGTGCATGTGACTGAATATGCTGCAGTCAGTGGAAGGTCCTCAAAAGTGTAGAAGCACAGTGGTGTGTGTGTGTGTGTGTGTGTGTGTGTGTGTGTGTGTGTGTGTGTGTG
>NW_019479380.1:0-975 GCF_002814215.2 Seriola lalandi dorsalis | reverse complement strand
GCAGGCGTTCGAGGACATTTACATCGAGCAGCGGAGGACCATCAAAACAATGCTGGAGTACTCGGACAAGGTCTTCACTTACGTGTTCATTCTGGAAATGCTATTGAAGTGGGTGGCGTACGGCTTCGTCAAGTACTTCACCAACGCCTGGTGCTGGCTCGACTTCCTCATTGTAGACGTATGTATATAGTTGAATGTATTCATGCAACAGGGATCTGCTTCAGATTCTCCTTCTTTGTGATGCTGTTGTTGTTTTGAGCTTTCATGAAGGTAGGACTTATCTCAGGACTGTTGCATTAGACTGCATTAGTTTTAGTTATACCACTGATTCCACTTAAGTCAATGTTGAATCACTGACATTCACAGTCTTCAGAGAATCTTCTTTGATTCATTTTTAATCACCATTAATACTTTATTATCTCTTGAACTATGTTCAGAGGGATCATTAATTACAAATGAACCGTCCTCTTCAAACACTTGAAACACCTGTGCCACCTCTGCAGAGGAGCCTTGCTCATTTCTGACATTATCTTCTCCCAGGTGTCGCTGGTCAGCCTCGTAGCCAACGCTCTGGGCTACTCCGAGCTTAGCGCTATCAAATCTCTGAGGACGCTGCGAGCCCTGCGGCCCCTGAGGGCCCTGTCTCGGTTTGAGGGCATGAGGGTAAGGACAGAAGGAATAACAGCGACATGAAAGCCACTTGTAAATGATTACTGTTCATGGGCAACCTGAAAGCATAGTTACACCTGCAGTTTATTAAAGTAGTTTTAACTCCTTTTTTTAATGGTTCAAGTTGAAAATATTCAGTTAAATTGTAAAAATTTTGATAAAAAGCTGGAGCGTGTTTGAGCTCTTCCAGCTGCTTTCAGCCAGCTCATTCTTTTTTTAATTTATTTATTTGTTTAATTTTCTTTTACAAAATTTTCTTTTCTAGTCGCATTACTTTTATTTTGCTTGTGTCCTTAAACCTGTAGA
>NW_019479379.1:0-8346 GCF_002814215.2 Seriola lalandi dorsalis | reverse complement strand
TGGGGTTGACAAGTGCCGAATTATGGTATTGCATCTGGAAATGGATTAGCTATAATCCCAAAATCAGTTTTTATAACCCCAGTATGATCTGTTGGCCCCTGAGAAGCTCCACTTAGAGTAGTTGGGGGTCAAGTGCCTTGCTTAAGAGCACCTCGGTGGTGGTAATGAGAAGCAAGTACTGTTTTCAATTTCCTGCCAGTCCAGGGATTTATTTTACTATTACAGAATTATCATAAAAGTCAAAATACACAGTGTCCACTTAATTTGGTATAACTCTACAATCTGATACAGTCAATACAAAAGTACCGCCATGACGTCTATCATTACGAAGTTTATAACGTCCAGGTTTTTTTTGACATTGTTGGAAATGTGCAAATTCAAGCATAATTTTATTACTAAGGTCATAGTTTAAGGTGGTGTTGTAGTGGACAATATTATATTAGGAGGAGTTTGTCATTTTTTGTCCTCCCTATTTACAAACATGCGGGGGGGCAAGAAAATTCGAAACACCTCCAAACATAATGCAATCCAGTACTACACCATCAATATGACCCCAATGCTAAAAGATGTTATGTATGTTTCTCTTACATGTAGACATTGTCCTCCTCATTCTGTCATCACAGCACAAAGTAGCTTTATCTAAAATAAAAGAGACAAAAAGGGGAAAAGTAGGTTTTTCTTGTTACATTGTCTATTTTCTTTTTTTATTGCTGATCAAATCACTCAGATGTCTCACTGCAAAGCAAAATCCTAGAAGAGAGCTAATATGAAAGAGTTTTTCATCTTCTTGACTGTTTTAAGACACTGATGAGAAAACAACAGATACAAGGCTGAGTTTATCTCACTCTGACTGATCTCTCTTTGTTCTTAGATCTAAGAGAAAACTCTACGACTGCCAGGATTTGGATGTTCATCTCACATGCCTCAGTTTTACCAGCTCTGCTTTGGAGATTGAAGGTGTCAAAAGAGTAGTAGTGTATTATAATTGGTAATATATCACACCCAGGCATATTCTAGACATTTTGCTTTCTATGAATTGTTGCTTTCTATCAATAGCATTTGCTGTGATTGTTGAGGGTCAAAGGTCATTCCTCTGTGGTCAAGAAAATGTGCAAACCAAATGCCTGCTGGAACAGATGACAAATACAACGTTGAACAATTTGGGATGTATGGGTGTTGTGTTGTATCAAATTGCCTGCCATGTAACAATAATAAAAAAGAAAATTGCAGTACATAGCTTTGCTATACATTTAGATTTAATAACAATTGAATTAAGTAGCTTATCTTTTTCTGTTTAATCCATGTTAGTGCCATGGCTCTGTCGGTGGCAGTGTTCATCCAGACTAAAATATGTCAACAGTTATTGGATGTACAGACAGTCATTGTCTTCAGAGGATGAATCTTCATAACTTTTCCTCTAGCACCACAACATTCACACACAGACATTCATGGATCCCAGAAGATATATCTTAAATTGATTTAAATATGTGTTGCTATATCCTAATGAATTTAAAGAGTTTTCCTGCGTTTTTTCAACAGCAGGTCAGCTTTCAGAAGGTGAATTGCTGCAAAATCTGTACAGAATTTAATGGTCCCCAGAAGATGAATCATAATGTCATCATCAATTCTTTAGTGATCCTCTGACTTTTCCTCTAAAGCTACCATGAGGTTGACATTTGTGGTTTAAGTGAAATGTCAACTACTGAATGGATTGCTGTGAAATGTGGTACAGACATTCATGTTCACCATAGGATGAATTGTTATTTTGGCAATCCCCTTGCCTTTTCATCTAGAGCCACCAGCAGGTCAAAGTTTTGTGTCAAATATCTGAAGTCCTACTTAAAGGACTGGCATAAAAAACTACAAATATTCATGGTTCCCAGAAATGTAAGTTTGAACATGCTAAGGTTTTCATTTGTTTGAGCACAGCAGGGGTGTAGTCTCTCCTACTTATAAAAGAAATATTAAGAGTGAATGAGCTGTATAGATAAATAAATACCTGTGACTCCAGATGTCTTTTATAGTTGCTCTGCTGGGAGCTTTGGAGGAGATGGGAGGTGAGTGGTTTGCTGGGGCTGTAAAACATCTACTCAGACTCTGTGTCGCTTATACCTCGTCCGACTGGAGTACCCGAACCTGATGGCCAGAAAGTAAAGATATTTACTGCTTAGCTGCAACTTTACATGTTGACATCTGGAAATACTAAGTCACACGCAACTGAAACAAATCTTTGGTCTATTCTTCCAGATCATCTACCGCAAAAACTCAAAACTTTTCATGAGCTAAGAGAAACATCCCTGTTTCAGCTTTGTGACTATGTATTTGTAGATAATCCGATGGGTTTTAAATGGTTCACTTATCTTACGGTAGGCCAGTTTTCTCAACCTATAAACAATCATTTGGTTTATCTGAAAAAATTATAATCACAAATGTGTTTTTTTCCTCTGGAAAAAGATGGTGTGTAACTAAAATGTACTACTGTACTACTGACTCAGAACTCACATGTCCTGTAACCTTCAAGCTTCAACACTGAATAAAAATCCTCATCCGCACATGATCAGATTTTTATGTGATGCTTAAGAAACCTGTTATGGTTTAAAAGGTTTGTAACTACCTCAGTGTTACTTGATGTATAAGTACTTTGGAATGAAAAACGAGGTGAGACAAGTGAGTTCAAAGAGACTCGCTCTGATGGAAGGAAGGTTTGCTGCCCAGCTGATATCAACTGTGCAATCGGAGTGAAACTTAAACCCTGTCGCAAAGTCACTCAGACTTTGTACTAAAACCCTGTCCCTAACCTCACCTTGCTGTGACATTATAGCTACAAGCCTTAATAACCTCCAACAAGCCAGAAACAACTGACAGAAGTGTTCACACTGAGCTATGATTGGTTAACACTGAAGATCACTGAGCATCCTTGCACATGAGCAACAATGGGCTTCTGACACTGGAGTGTTTACTTTGGGCTGCTGCCAGTGTCTCATTGTTAAAACAACTGTATCTCACTCAGGCTTTGATGGCCTTTATTTCCGTACCAGCTGCCTGCAATAATCCTCTAAAAGGAATATAATCAATCCTCTTCAAATCCACTTTTAAAGGTTGTCTGCCTGTTTGTGTCCGGGCACTAATCACCTCAGTCGGCTTTCTCCACCAAAATAGCAATTGTAAGACCCTCGAAATATGTTGGGTAACCACAGGGAATATTCAGCTTATTTCTGTATGAATGTGGATGAGATCTTACAAATAGTATTAATAACCTGCAGCATCATGTCAGCTTTGTCAATAGGCAGGTTCATCTTTTTTTAATCTATAGGATTTAGGTGGAAAGAATCTTTAAGAATTGTTTGTTAATTTTTTATAATAATAACATATGAACAAATTGCACATTGCAGAGTTGCAATACAGAGTGCAATGTGATTAACTCTAAAGAATATGATGATTTTAGAAAATATAGAAGGAAAAATTATTTTATAATAACTGGAAATTTCAGTATTCTGCAAATAAATCTTTATCTTATCAAATCAAAACTTTATGTACTTATAACATTCCTAACATATTGACCAATGGGGTGAGATCATTTCACTTTTTTTCAAAACATATAAGCTTGTTTCAAGATAGTTTTTGAGAATTATGTGTCATTGCTTTTGTTTCTGTCTTATAATATGTTTTGTCGACTCTTATTACTTGGAAATCCAGAGCAAGAGAAACTTCACTAAAAACAGTTGGAGCACACCATTCTGTAAAAATGTAAAAAATGTCATAACGGTTGAATATGAGCCCAAATTATATGTTAAAATCAGTGCTACTGCAAGCGCTATATATAACTGTGCTGCATCTTGTGCTTAATCCAGGATCCACCCTTATCCATGATGAGCAACAGGTTTGTGTAACTCTACCGGTGCATGCCCATGTAAAGGAAGGAGGCTTCACACCAAGGACAATGGTGAGATATAAAAAGGGACAATGCAACTGGTTATGGTTATTTTTGCCACATAATCAAGAGGATAAATCCACGATCCTTCAGTACATACTGTGCCAGCTACTGCTGCTACTGTGCAGGATTATTTTCTGTGTTTACATCTTTACAAAACTTCTGTTTCAAACTTTAGTCCTGAACTTTGTGGTAAACACAGCACTGCAGTAAGTGGGTGAGTATAATGTGATTCTGGATTCAATTTCAAACATCTCTTATCCACACTGCTGCTGAAGATGCTGAAGGTGTTTTGTCTTTGATTCAGTAGGACAAAATGAGCACAGATGGGGAAATGGCAGTCTTTGGGCCTGCTGCCCAATTCCTCCGTAAGTCTGAGAAGGAGAGGACAGAGGCTCAAGCTCGTCCGTTTGACAGCAAGACGGCGTGCTTCGTCAGTGATGAGAAAGAGCTCTATGTCAAGGCTGAGATCCAGGACAGTGTGGACGGCAAAGTCACAGTCAAGTCCGTGGACGACAGAGTGGGTGGACTGAATGGTTACACTGATTTTGACCTTTTATTGGACACTGAACATAGCTAGTGAATATGACTTTTCTGACAAGGACTTCATCCCAGTGTGATGGAAAAGATGGTACACAGGTTGTCTGTCTAAAAAAAAAACCTGCTGAATTTTATTAGTCTGGCTTTCAACACAGACATTTAGTTTCCCTTCAAGTTCTAAATGCTGCTTCACTTTCCAGTAATATTTTGTAATGTTTTTAAAGTTTGGGAAGTCGGTGAATATGTTGTGGCCTTTGAAAACTCTATCTTGTTAAATAATTAGTTTGTTGTCTGCAGGTGCATTACAATTGCAGCGTCACACTCTGTTTTACTTTACAACTGTCTCTGTTTCCAGATTTTAACCATCAGGGAGGACCAAGTGTTTCCCATGAACCCCCCAAAGTTTGATAAGATTGAGGATATGGTGATGATGACGCACCTCCATGAGCCTGCAGTGCTGTTTAACCTCAAGGAGCGCTACGCAGCATGGATGATCTATGTAAGTCAAGAAATATGATGCCAATCAGATTGTGATGCTTAAAAATCAAAGCCAGAACTTAACATTTGTTTATTCTTAAACCACTTATTTCTAACGCAGTCCAATAATAAAATGGGTTAAGTAAGACAGGCCCCTTAATTTTGCAATTTAAGAAATCTGTCTTTTTAAAGAGATATTTAAATAAGTAAAAATTTGGAGCATGATAGAAACTGGTCTCAGACGTTAGACCAGACATTATGCTTTTACCATCTCATCAAAGGTAGAATAAGTAAACCCAATCAAATGCTGATCAGTAGACATTTAAATTTAATCTTTTAAAATGTAAATCTTTGAATGACAAAATATTAAAAGGAAGATTTAAATCATTGTAATATGAATGAATCCACTCTGCTCATACTGGGTATTATTTTTAACTGCCATCTGCTCTGAAGTTAATCCTGCTGCTGGTTTAACAGACATCATCAACACAGCTAGACACGCATGTGTTGATATCTTGGACTAAGCATATTGTTTCAGTCTGACAGTGACCAAACTATTAATGACTTAATGTTTGACATCTGATCATCAAAATTCCAAAACTGATCAGTCCAGAACTCTGGAAAACAGCAACCTCTACAGTCTTTTTAATTCACTGCTCCACTACAGACAACATTCATAGTGACTGTAGTTGTTTGGTTGATGTATCTAGCAGCTAGATAATGTGACTTGCAAGTATTTTTGGAGCTACAGTAAATGTATTTGTCTATTGTCAGTGAATGGCTGTCAAGGTGAATAAGTAAATTAACTGTGACATTTAATGGGAAAGTTCATTTTTGTCCCTAGAAACACTCATGTGACATGATTACCAAACAAACTTCAACCACTAAGTCAGTGAGGTTCAAAAAGCTTGTAACAGGTGCGATTTTTCGTCAACCTATAATAACATTGTTTTTTGTTGATATCGTCCATGCAGGTTTTAAATTATGGAACAATTACCACATTGGAAAAAAACAAATGGGAACTCACTTGGCTTGTAAAAAGACTGATGCCATGACTGAATCCTTCTTCCATTTTTAGACATCTCAGTCAGAAGAGCCATGGCTTCTTCCAGTTGTCATTAATCTACAACCAAAACACAAAACAGATGTTTATACAGTGTATATGCTGAATATGTGTATGTAGGCATGATACTGTATGCTTGGTAAATATGGCAATGTCAAGGGCATACACTGTAAGGTCAAGGACAATAGCTCTCCTTTCTTTAGCCATAAATGTTTATTGTCAATTTAGCAGTAACTTAATGGCAATAATAATCCAGTAGTTGCTGTATTTCATATCATGATAAAATTACCATAAAACTAACTAAAGTAGTTTTTAGCATACTGTGAAATTAAGTACAATATTATAGGTACTGTTATTTCTTACAATTGCGAAGTACAGTATTAAACTGTTATGGATGGAAACGTTACTGTCATTTATTTTACAGTGCTACTGTACAGCCTGGTGTATAGTATTGTGTTTATAACAATGAAATACTGTCATTTAGCTGATACGAAAATACAAAGATTGACGATTGAAGACTTAACTGCACAAAAACCTGAAAATGAACTGTGCAGTTTGAACAATCATAACTTTAACTCATAATACAGGTCCGTTTTACTCAAGCAATAGCAACTTTAACCTTTTTACAGCCCCCAAGGCACAAATCTGTCACAAGCAATCACTTTTTATGTCTACTTTAAACTCATCTCTAACTGTCACATAACATGATGTCTGTTAGAGCAAAGGCTAAAACTATAAAGTTCAGAGTTAAAAGTATGTTGAATCCAATAACTCTCTAAACTAAATGTAACTACAGTGGGCTATTCTATAATAATGGGCCAAGGTGTGGTAGCTGGCAGTAATGGACATACTGTGTCAACAGTTGGATTCCTGAAGATGGTCAGGTGTGTACAAAATGGCGCAGCTCCTGCTGTGAGGACGAATGAAAGCGATAAGCCAGCTAAAATAAAATTTAAAAGATTGCATGTTAACATTAATGTTACATGCAAACATCCAAAGCCAAGGTCAAAGCTCCATTAAATAATAGAAAGTTTAGTTAACTTTGATCTTCAGCACAAATATAATAACGCTATGAAATCAAATGTGCAAATTTAAGCTGTAAAGCTATAAACGGTTATTTATTAGCTTCTATCTTACTAGCTAACAGGCCAACTATGCTACGCTAACGTTGGCTAGCTAATTTAACTAGCGGTTACAGACAAAAACTGCATATAAACAAATAATTACAGAACAAAGTCACGTGCAGTTCTTCTGAGCTAACATTAAGATTATGTTAGTGTTTTTTTGTTTGCATAAAAAGAGTCGCCATTCACCAGATATTAACGATGAAGCAGGAGCCAGGTAAGCAGACGGACATGAGGACAGGACAGAACAGGCTCGGGTTATGCACTTACACATACAGGTGTACAGTCACCCTACTGAGAGCTAGCACTAATAAACAATAAGCCCTAACATGAATCACTGTCATTTATTATTACAGTGAAAGAAAATCAGTTTTCTGTCTCATTAAGTTACTAAACTATTAAATTAAATCTCACTAACATTCGCTACCGACTTGATGAAGCATCACACTGGGCTAACGCTAAGTTACTTCGCTAGCCTTAGCTATTAAACCCAAACCTAACGCACCTAACAGTAAGAAACTGTTGAGAATACAGTAGAAATGACTACACAACCATCATTTACAGTGTATAAAATAATTAGGAGTACGTGGGTACTAACTTTTTACCTTATATCTATATGATAAAGACGGATATGTTGACACGTCTGTTTATAGTAGATGGGAATACGAAGTACAAAAAAAAAAAAACCCACTCGAATTTCAGAGAGGTCACTATCTCATAAACTTTCAGCTTGAAATCCAAGGCAAATGGAGCACAATGCTAAATCCTGTCATTTAATCTACCTTACTTTACATTGAAAGTGCATTATACCTCTGCGAGCACAACAGGAGCCCATTATGTTAGATTATACAAGAGTCCTTGCTTGATCCATGGATTTTCCAGTTTCCGTGAATTTAATTTGTGTTTGCTGTGTTTTCCATGCAGACCTACTCTGGACTCTTCTGTGTGACTGTGAACCCTTACAAATGGCTGCCGGTCTACAACCCAGAGGTGGTCCAGGCCTACAGAGGGAAGAAGAGGATGGAAGTTCCCCCTCACATCTTTGCCCTGTCTGATAACGCCTACCAGTTCATGCTGACTGGTGCGTTTGCAGCCCAAATCAATTACAACTGAGTAATTATTATTTTTGCCACCATCTAATCGTCATCTTTGTTGTCTCCCAGATCGTGAAAATCAGTCTATACTTATCACGTAAGTACAGCAGCGATTTT
>NW_019479378.1:0-975 GCF_002814215.2 Seriola lalandi dorsalis | reverse complement strand
CCAAAAATATTTGAGCACCGAAGAATTACATTTTTCAAAATAACTGCCAAAATCTTTCTTCTGTGTTTCTTTCTTGCTGTACAAAAAGCAGTGACCCCAAAACTGGACCATGAAAATGTGCTCAGTAAATTCCATGATGGCCTGCACATAAAATATAGGTATTTCATGTCATTTCATTTTCATTCACTAAAAAAAAAAGTCAAGGCATCACCATTGTTTGGGTCTACTGCAGATTTTCTGGCTACATATGGTTTCAACATGCTGACTGACATGACATGACTGACTGCCACGATTTACCCTCTGTTCCTACCTGATTTTAGATGCCATATTAGTAATTTCATAATGCATGTTGTACTTGGGCTGACTCTACTTGCCAAATTCTATATAGTGCGGTAGTTCTGATATAATTTCAGAACTTTCAGGGAAAATATAATACACCAAACCGTTTGATCATCAAATCAGTTCTGCATAGTGTTGTCGGATCTACAAAGGCCACTGGCCTGAGAGGAGAATTTGAAGAAATTAAAAGCAGCAGTGAGTCAGACCTGTCACGAAAAATAGCTCAGCGCATGTCATATCTAGGTTCATGACGTCTGGGGTTGCCAGATCTCCACTGTCCTCACCTCCCTCTTCTCTTATTTTCTCCTTTCATGAATAATCTATATGAACTGTGAGTGGAGGCCTGCAGGCACGAGGTCTGGCCATGTCCTTGGAGGGAAACACAGCTCTGGCAGAAGACCTTAAAACAGCCACAGCTTTGGCTTTTCTGCTCTGCTGGAAGACAACAGGCAAACAATAGCTCCATCAAAGTTTGTACCCTTGACCCTGTTACGAACGGCTGCAGGGGATGAAAGGGTGTCTTGTGTGTGTTTGTGTGTGTGCATGCATGTATCTTGTTGTTGTAAGATGTGGTTGTTTTATAGCTGATACTGATATTTTTGGACTTGTGCTGCCAGAATAAAATCTTTAACCAAA
>NW_019479377.1:0-975 GCF_002814215.2 Seriola lalandi dorsalis | reverse complement strand
CATTGATCAACTCTGACAGCGTAGTGACAAGATCAGCATTGGCCATTTCACTTTTATCTGACAGGGGGTTTCTCTGGAGTGAAGGGCAGAGAAGGAAAATCCTCTTCATTCATCACAGAAAATGTTGGGGTGTCGTCATGGGTGGCATAGTCGTGGCAGTTATCAATAAGTGCATTAGAAGCACAGGCGACAACCTCCATCTCAACCTTCCTCGCCGTGTCTTTTCTCTTTCCACAGGAGCTCGACATAACTTGCTAAAATTACCTTAAAAGTTAAGTAAAACAATTGAATAACGGAGACGAGTCAATATTACATCCGAAAAAGTATATTGTCGGTCGTACAAAAGCCGCATCCACGTGTAAATGTCCGATTTGAAAGCTGCACTCGAGATCAAGATCTTTCACAGCGCCATCTTTAAACCCCCCCAGGTCTGAGTTTATTCATTCCAATGGGAGAAGTGAACGAGATCACAGATTATGACAGATTCTTTCGCTCCATAGTGACCGAAATAGGTCATTGTTGGACCCATTGTTCACAAGCCACAAGTCTTCAGAACATTCTGACATCAAAATGACATTTAACATGAATATAGTAGCATACACTACCACAGAGAACAACTGAAAGCTTTTTGGTATTTCTATTGTTTTAGATATATGACTTATATTTTTGA
This sequence comes from Seriola lalandi dorsalis, assembly GCF_002814215.2. Lineage (NCBI taxonomy): Eukaryota > Metazoa > Chordata > Actinopteri > Carangiformes > Carangidae > Seriola > Seriola lalandi. The sequence goes on along the minus strand of NW_019479377.1, from coordinate 305 downwards.
TTTATTGAGAGGGAGAGAGCAACTATAGGAAAAAATATAGGAAATAAACAAATAAGGTCTTGTTTTCCTTTCTTTTCCACCAGGCAGAAAATGGGTACTTGGGGTGAGATTGGAGAGTGGGGGGATTGGGAGCACTGCACGCTTCTCCCAATTCTCCCAAGTATTCCAGTACTTTAACTCAAGTAAAAGTTTAACTGAGCAACTTCCACTTGTATTGGATTAATATTTGACCAGGAGGATCTATACTCTGACTCCAGTAATGGAGCTGTGAACTGTGTCCACCTCTGGAGACGTGCAGTCGAACG
>NW_019479376.1:0-975 GCF_002814215.2 Seriola lalandi dorsalis | reverse complement strand
GTGTCTCCGCGAAGTCTGCATGCGCTCGTCAGTATGGCGTTAAAGTACACAACAGAAATCTCAGTGATAACTAATACATCACAATAAAACAATAAAACAGTAAATAACATAATCTAGAAACAGGTAAGTTTGTAACAATAAATTAAAATCAGTGCGCTTCCAGTAATGACATCACCAACTTATGAACTCGCTACGCTAACAGCTGTTGTGCAGTTCAATTATTTTAACTTTGCTGTTCCTTGTTCGTAGTATTTTTTGCACCTATTGAACTGCAGAGAAGACAATCTGCTTCCTTTTTACACCGGCTCGTGCACGCCCAGTGTACGTCATTGCTCATGTATGTGTGCGTTTTCAGGTGTGATAGTCTGGACAGAGATCGTTCGTCTGGATGGACATTGTTTTCGTTTGAGACGCCATTTCCAAATAAAAACGCGGTGATGTGGACGTCGTCTGATTTTGTTTGTGTTTAGTCTCTTTGCATGTGTTTTTTTAAGCCGCAGTGCTTCGAGCTCTTAGGGCCACCGTAGGTTCGCCATTAAGGGAAATACATTTCTTCGACTGCAGCTCCATCATAGATTTCACTGCCTCCAATGAAGGGCGTGAATTACCAGTGATGAACATGTTCTCAAGTTTTAAATCATTCACTCAGTTTATAACCTCGGTATATAAACAGAGTTAATCTGGTTTGGTGAATGGTTTTAGATTTCAGAAGTGATCTAGTGTTTTCTTCCTTTCAGTTTGGTGGGGGATTTTTCAGAAAAGTTTTTTGTCCTGTAGCTGGGGCCTGAAGAGGTGACCGATCCCTTTCTACAAACAAATAAGTACAACGATGAAGCCCGGCCAGTTTGTCCACTGTTACTTGTTGAATGAGTTGCTGTGGGTCCGACAGTAGTGACACTGGTGGGTGGAGGCGGGTCCTGTGTAAACACAGTTTTGCAATAAAAACCACAGAGCTGACAGAGTGTGAGTGATACC
>NW_019479375.1:0-976 GCF_002814215.2 Seriola lalandi dorsalis | reverse complement strand
TGTATGTGTGTGTGTGTATGTGTGTGTGTGTAGAGGTTAAAAGGTTGCCAGTCTCCATCCTCTAGGGTTTCAGGCTGCCAGTGAACATATGTTTGTCTCTGTGATCTCTTGGCCCACCAGCCATGTGGGCTCACAGTGTGTGTCCCCTCAGACTCTGCCACTGCCAGGAGAGCAAACATGTTGATGTGGAGTCTGAGTGAAGATGAAGAGCCGCATCCAAAGAGGAGCTGGAGACGCAACTTAAAGGATAGATGTTTGAGGTTTAAAGCCCCAATCCGGTGCTGCTGTATGGCACAAATGGAAGGCCGCCTTCAAATTGCGGTCCATGTAGCTGAGTGTGTATGATCCAGATTTGATTATAGATCATGCGGGGTCTAGTACATGGGAGTATAGACCGTGTGGAATCCGATGGTTAGACTGAAAAGCTGGTCTACACCATTTGTGGATCTGAAACCTGGCTGCCTGACGTCGCCTACTTACAAGTCATCTTATCCACTCAGAGTTTTTCTCATTTTGAAATGAAATGATATTTAAGAGGTAAAGCTTGTGTCTAAATACAAAACTAAGATTTATCTGATGGTTCTTGTTGCTATAGTTGCTGTAGCAGTTGGACCTAAAGATTCAGCTTCCTTATGGTACTGCATTAACATGCTGTCTTTAACTCCACTGTGACATCTGCTCATGGGCCCCAAATAGTGAAGCCATTATCACCTGCCATGTCTTTGCCACAGTTGGCTGGATTTTGGCATTTGTATATTTGACTGTAGTAAGCTGAGCTAGTGTGTTCTGTCACACATGGATCCACGGCAGTTTCACTGGAGATATCTGAATTTGACAAAGGTGAATATTCGCGTTAGGGATCAATGATGATGGTGAAGAGGAGCCACATATTATTGCCATATTAAACTTTGTCAATTAAAGCTTCTCTTATCAATATTTAAATTAATAATCTCTTGAAATGGCTGTAGGAAGTGTA
>NW_019479374.1:0-976 GCF_002814215.2 Seriola lalandi dorsalis | reverse complement strand
ACTTTATATACGTGTTGTCTAAATTCAGCCTGACGTACAGTGTTTGGTATCTTAACAACAGTTCCCAGATTTATATAGTTATTTAAGGTTTTTTAAGGTATAAATTTACTAAAATATGGAATATTTGAAATACCTAAATGCTCTGTGAAAAAAAATGTTTTAAATAAATTTTGACACAAAAAAAGGCATATGCAAAAGGAAGTACTGATAATGTGTTTCTTCCTTTATTTCTGGGGAGTTTTTTCAGAGGCAGATTCATTCACGTTTGGTCAAAATAAACTACAGTGCGTGTGTGTGTGTGTGTGTGTGTGTGTGTGTTCATTCATGTTACTGAAGGAACATGTCAACTGGTGCAATGGTCACAAAGGAAGAAGATGTATCAGACTTGATTACATGCACAGTCTTTGTCAGTAGGTTGCGTTCAGTGTTGGTTCGGATCTGGACATGGGTTTAATTGACAGGAAGAAAAATACAGAATATCACCTTTGAAATACATTTCGATGAGTTTTAGCTGCACAGGATTAATTCTGACCGATGAGAGCTTCAGAGTTTAATTGATTCATTATTTTTGATTTTGGATGATGCACATTTATTGTTTGTATTCTGGGATATTTGAGATGTTGTCTTCCTGTTTTTCATTGTCTGATGAAAAGCATGTGGCTCAGAACGTCACCTGTGTGTTGTGTTAATGTAAATAATCCTTTCTGGAGCAGTGTGCAGTGAGTGGAGAGTGCTTTGCCTCAACTCTCTCTCGGTGTAGAATGACTCTTAATAAAACTTTCACACACACTGATACTGTACATCAGGCCTGTCTGCCTCTCAGCATTGATCAGCCAGACCTCAGTAACTCCCACTCCCAGCCCGCCTGGGCCCAGCTCCCCCAAGGAGGGTCCGAGTCAGCCCCGTTATGTGGCGGGGGCCGGTTCTGCCGAGGGCCCTGACCCCGGCGTGCCCGGCCAGGCTTATTAGTTTATCA
>NW_019479373.1:0-976 GCF_002814215.2 Seriola lalandi dorsalis | reverse complement strand
AGCGCGAGGACACACGTACACGGTGGAGACGGAGTGTTAGCTGAGAGGCTAGACAGGTGAAGCTAGCTCACAGAGACAGGTGAAGCTAGCTCACAGAGACAGGTGAAGCTAGTTCACAGAGACAGGTGAAGCTAGCTCACAGGGACAGGTGAAGCTAGTTCACAGGAACAGGTGAAGATAGCTCACAGAGACAGGAACAGGTGAAGCTAGCTCACGGAGACAGGTGAAGCTAACTCACAGAGACAGGTGAAGCTAGTTCACAGGAACAGGTGAAGCTATCTCACAGAGACAGGTGAAGCTAGCTCACAGGAACAGGTGAAGCTAGCTCACAGAGACAGGAACAGGTGAAGCTAGCTCACAGAGACAGGTGAAGCTAGCTCACAGAGACAGGTGAAGCTAGCTCACAGAGACAGGTGAAGCTAGCTCACGGAGACAGGTGAAGCTAACTCACAGAGACAGGTGTAAAGACAGTACATTACACATTTGTTTAATCTATATCTGTAAATGTCTGTCTGATCTGTGTCATCCATTTCTATAAACTTCTGGCTGATCTGATTCTATAGATCTAGATGAAACAGATCAGACAGACCTTTCCTTCAGAACTGTCTTAATCCTTCGTGACACAGATTCAACAAGGTGCTGGACTCATTCCTCAGAGGTTCTGGTCCATATTGACGTGACAGCATCAGGCAGCTGATGAGAATCTCTTCCACCACATCTCATAGCTGCTCTGTTGGAGTGAGATCTGGTGACTGGAGTTCAGTGAACTCATCATGTCCATGAGAGCAGTCTGAGATGATGTGAGCTTTGTGATGTGCTCGCCATCCTGCTGGAAGACGCCATCAGAAGACGGGTACGCTGTGGTCATAAAGGGACGGACATGGTCAGCAACAACACTCAGGTAGGCTGTGGCGTTTAAACGATGCTCAGTTGGTGCTGAGGGGCCAAAGTGTCCCGAGAAAATATCCCCCACCCC
>NW_019479372.1:0-976 GCF_002814215.2 Seriola lalandi dorsalis | reverse complement strand
AAAAAATTGTGTTTATTCAGCAATTGAGACTGATTATAAGTATTATATGTCAAATTTGCCTCGACTCAGTGACCATCCCATGAGCTCCTCCTTTTCTTCTGTTACTGTATGTGTCTTCCCTGCTTGTGTTTCTCATAACGTGAAAAATATTCATAAATATAAAGTTAAAAAACAAACAAACAAGAAGTCGGACCCTCGTCATACTCGCTGCCAATTTCTCAAAGTTGAAAATAAGTGAAAATGTCTGCAGCTCCAGGCTGAATGTCGCCTGCTCTCTGGCTCTAACTGGTGCTTTACTGGTGGCGTTTGCTGAAGTGTGCACATTACTGGAGAGACACATTGTCTGGTGAGGAGATCCTGGAGGGCTGATACTTGCAAATGATGCTCAATGTTTTCACTACAAATATTTGGTGTTTACTCAGAGTCAGTCTACACTCCATCAGGACTGACATGTCTGAAATGAGTCTGTTTTCACAAGAGATCGTGTTGTTCTGCTCCCTAATAGTGTGTATCCATGTCATCAACATGGAGCGACACGAGGAGAGAGACAACTGTTAATGTTGTAGTTAGTTTCATGTTATTTATGGGTTGTGAGTCGTCAGCTGCTGCCACAATGGAGCTGAGTTGTTCTTGGTTTTTTTCTGCTGAAATCAGTGAAACATGAAAAGGAAACTGGAAAAAACAACATGTTGATTGCGAATCACTGAACAGTTTTCATGAACAGCTGTTTTCTGCCGGTCGTACTTGTTGTGGTCTCAGGTCTCCACAGTGTGGTCAGTGTTGATGTGTATGACTGTAGACTATGACCTTTTATGTACATGTACATTAGTTTTGCTGGGCATGCATTTGTTCATGGCCTCTCTATTGCCCTCTAATGGTTGTGTTCACCATTGTACTTTTTTTTGTGTTTTCTTGTATATTTATTGTCCTAATTGTTGTGTGTTTGTTGATTGTTGTATTGTATATGTATTGTATA
>NW_019479371.1:0-976 GCF_002814215.2 Seriola lalandi dorsalis | reverse complement strand
AGAAATAGGGGGCAACCTCATGAACCCAAAGAAATAATATAAATTTCTACCTTTCTTGTTTTGTTTTTTTTTTGTGAACATTATGTAACCCCTCTGCAGTGTTCTGCAAGTTCACACTTCACAAGAACCAGCTCAAGGCTCAGTTCACACAGATTAAAATGAACTAGTTCATGTTCATAGTCCACAATCTTAAACTTTGAACCAATTTCACATTCCACGTTCATATCTTCCTTTTTTTCTGAGCTATTCTTTTTCAGTAGAACTTCCTCCTACCCATCATCCATCCCAAAAACCATCTAAATGTAGTTTTACATCTCCTCACTCAGGCTTCTCTCTGGAGCTCTAGTAACAACAGGTCATTGAATAAGAGAGAAGAGAGGAGGCTCTGAGCCTCTTCTGATTGGCTGGCTGTTTTGATGAGTGATTGCATGAAAATATAGCAGACTTCAGGAAAACACTCTGAGAAACCAAATCCTGCAAGGTTGGACGGCGAGTCCAGGTGGGCGGGGCTTGGGGCATGGCTGAGATTGGTGACTGCTTTATTGTGACATCACGAAGTTCCCAAAGCCCTGACGGCTTATTTTAAGGCTCAGGTTCTGAATACAGGCTGTGTGCATTTCTCTGGACTGAGCGTTTTGATACTAACTAAAATATCTAGTCTGGCACATTTAGCAACAGCTAAACAGCCTGATAGATAGTTGCTAACTGTGTCTGTTTGCTAGCATGACTAACTAGCAATTACTATGCACTTCTTTACCTGATCCTGATCCTCCTTGCACTTATTGAATAGATGTAGGCCTAGAACTTAACACTTACACCAAGGTCTCCTACTGCACTGAACCTTCAGTGTTGTCCCTCACTGGTGCAGGCTGTATACACTTGGTTTTCAGAGTCAAAATCAACTACAGCTGTGAGAATAATGAGATTTTAAATATATACATGTATATATATATATATATATATATATATATATATC
>NW_019479370.1:0-977 GCF_002814215.2 Seriola lalandi dorsalis | reverse complement strand
TGGGATGACATTGGTCCCTGCAGTTGTATATGTCCTCCCTGGTAAACTCAGCTGACGGTGTATAAGGAGTCAATCGCCTTTTTCAGCGAGTTAACTGGTGTTTAAAAAACTGCTTATACCTGCTAATTCTGGTGTAAAAGGGGTATAACTGTATTTTTAGTACATAAAAATCTGTGTTTCCATGTAGAGCCTTGGCAAAGGGTTAGTAACACAAAGCCCTTTGTACTAAAAAAGACTTTAACTTTGGAGGATACCTACTTGATTTGTCATACTCAAAAAGCTTGCGCTGAACTTCAGAATGTATTTTTACACAGATCAAAGACTTTGATCGACAAACAGCTACAGGGACCAATAAGGCTTTCGTTGTACACACGGGCATTTGAGCATTATATTAAGATAGACTTGGAAAAATGTGAACACTTTAAATGCATGTTCAGTCTTATGTGTTGGATATGGACTTTTTGAATGAAAGTTATATCAAGAGATTCTATTGGTTGAGATCTACTTCTTAATTCTATTTACAAACATATATGATGTGCAGCTGGTGATGTGTCTGGGTGATGGAGACTATGTGTGGAATGTGTAGAGGCAGCAGCAGGCCACACACAGCTACTTACTGAGATAGAGGGGTAGCTGAGAGTTGTTGTGGGCCTCTCTATAGGCAATGAGGTTGATCTCGTTCTGCCGGCGCTGCTGCTGGAAACGCTGCTTGGAACGCCAGTGCTGACACACACAGCAGCATGTCAGGATAATGATCAGAGTCCACACCAACCAGAACCCTGCAGGGAGCCCACAGCGTAACACCTGTAGTGTATATCCTGACAAATGCTACCAAGTCTTTTTATATAACAGTTTAAATACAAACAAAATGATACTGTTTGACACCTTAGTTTGCTGAGTGTCAACAAGTTTTTATTTACAAGTTTTCTTTTATAAAATAAACTTCTCAGATAGATACAGTAGATAGATGGATAGAT
>NW_019479369.1:0-977 GCF_002814215.2 Seriola lalandi dorsalis | reverse complement strand
TGAGATATTTTTCATCTTAAGCATTGTTCAATCTCAAGTGCAGCGATGTTTGCAGTCTCTATCCATAGGCTCTCAGGTCAGACGGCTGTAGCTCCAAGTCTCACTATGTGGAAAACAATAGAGCCTAATGAATGGCTGTCTAGCCATGAACACCATCATTTTTATGACTTTGCATTTCAGGCTCTATTTTTTTTTTTTTTTAGGGCGGAACTCATCGAGCCAAAATGAGCAGCAGGTCAGGAGGTGTTTGGTGTACTTTCCCAGTGGGAGAGAATACAGAGCTTAATAAATGACTTGTTAACCAGAGGAGGAATCTTAAAAAGGAACGGAGCGAGGAAAAAGCCCGGGTGTTCATCACTGTTATGGTGCAAAGATCAGGAGGTTTGTGGCTAGCTTGCCTTCTGTGGGTAGCTAATAAATGAGCAGATACTGAGAAAATGAGGAGAAATAAGTCAGAGGACAGAATATTACATTGGCCTGCTGTGTTTAGGCAGTTTTATTTGTAGTATTTCTAATAGCTACAGTGTAGGCTTGTGTGCCAGATGCCAAAGTCTAGGAAAACGAAACAAACCCATGTAGAAAAAAAGAATTCAAGAACCAAGCCAAGAATTGATTCCACATCTCCACCCAATGCATGAAACAACATCTCTAAACAAACAACCAGCTAACATGATAGTTATTTTTTTTTAATTTATTTATTTTTATTAGCAAGTCTTTTCAACAAAAGCACTGGGAGTTCTACACCAGGACAAGCCAAAAAAGAGAATGCATCAGTCTTCAGCTCAGCAGCTCAACAGGTTAAGATTTAGTTTCCCTGCCTCTTAGTCATATGGCATAATATAGCATCTGACAAATCACCAGTCGACCTGCTGCTCTGTCTCAGTTATGAGTACGTCTCAGAGGTGGAGTCACCATAAGGGGACGAAAGGCTTCCAGAACGCCTTCATCCAGACATCTGTCTTGCCAGGTGTGGCTCA
>NW_019479367.1:0-977 GCF_002814215.2 Seriola lalandi dorsalis | reverse complement strand
AAAAAAAAAAAAAAAAAAAAAATATGTAGCAGTCAAGCCAAAAGCCAGGTCTTATTTTTGCAGGTCTTACAAAGTAAAAGCTTTACAGAGGTTTTCAGCTATATCCACTTGGATGTTTTGAATACCCTTAAAAGTCCCATTTTAATAGGCACATTACTGTTAAAGTCACTGAGCACTGGTTTAGAAGGAGTATTCATTCCGCCACAAATGCAGACTTGATATATACATATCTACAGTTAAATCATGAGATAGATGCTGACAATGGCGGTGTGGATGGTGTGACAGCTCCCTGTATTTATTTTTTTTACCTATATTCTACTATTGACTCTGTAAAGCAGGTTAAGGTGGCATGCGGAGTCCGAGTTAGGCAGAAGCACAGAATGTGCACACAGATTTCTCAATGAAAGAAACAAGGTCGCATCCATTCATACATTACGCACATAGGCACGTATGCCTGCACACACACATACATAGACAGACAGACAATAGCAACAGCTTCACACGTAAAGGATGAGATCAGCAGTCAGTGTGTATCCGTTCAGATGCCATGGGAACTCTGTCTATCTCTTCTCCTCCCTCTCTTTCTTCTTTATCACTCATTCTTTCCTCTTCTCCAGCTCTGCGTCTGCTTCATGGCTTCCTGTGTCATCCCCTCCCCCCACCGCAATAAAAGGAGAGAGGCCTGTTCATTCAAGCATTCAGCCAGTCAGCTGAGCAAGGAGAGAGGAAGCAGGGAGGGAGGGAGGAGAGGGTAGGGGAGACAGATAAAATGAGAGGAGAGGTGAGGAGAGGAGAGGAGAGGAGAGGAGAGGAGAGGAGGAAGGAAGGCTCCCTCCCTGCGATGAATAGGTCACCTGTATTACATCACTGATGGGGGATGGAGCAATGGAGAAGAAAAAAAAGGAAAGGTAGGACAAAAAAAGACCAGACCCATCCTTTCCCTTCTCTCTCTTCCTCATCCTCTTCCTCTCTCTCTC
>NW_019479366.1:0-977 GCF_002814215.2 Seriola lalandi dorsalis | reverse complement strand
CAGGAAAAGGGGAGGCAGAGAAGGGGAATGACATGCAGCGAAGGGCCGTCCGATGCGGGATTCGAGCCGGGGCTGACTGCAGCGAGGACTGTAGCCTCTACACATGGGGCGCTTGCTTAGACCACTACGCTACACGACGCCCCTTTATTTTTTTTTTATATTGGTCACTGATATCCTGAAATATCTTCTCCTGTGGCTGTCATGACATACCATGTGATCAGGGCGATACAGAGTACACGCTGATGCCGTCAGATCCATTCAGGTATAAAACATATTGACACACCCATCGGAAGCCTGTGGTAGTAAAATGAGACTGATGTGTTCTGATGTGTTGTGTGATGACGTCTCCTGGATTATCTAAAGTAGCTGTGTCACAGTTTCAGAATTTTTCAAGTGCAATATTTCACTGCTGTGGGCACCACAAACAAACATAACCACCGTGGCAGAAGTCTCAGCGGCAGACACATCAAAACCTTTAAATGAAAATACGACTTTCTGCAAAACTGGCACTAAAGAGAAGTGGGAAAATATGTTCATCTTGGGTGAACAGACTCTTTCCTAACTGGGCGTTTATGGTGTAGAGAGCTGTTGTTGCTTTGACTCATTAAACATGACGCCATGTCCTCAGGTGACGAACTCATTAAACCTGAAGTATTCCTAATTCAAGCCAAAAGGGCCGGCCCCTACCTGTCAGGAATATGTACACCTCCTCCTTGCTGCAACGCTCTGATCAACTGTCCATTCACTGGAAAGCTTTTCTCAGCCTTTGAGAGGCTTTTGGAGGACAGAAGTCCTGGACTATTTGTGCTGCAGATCGGGGCGTATGCTGTACTTATGTTGAAGCATCCTCAGAGAAAGCAATAATGACAGAAGATGATGATAACTTGAAATGACACAGCTGTGCTATGATAGTCAGTATTCAGGCAGAGAGCTCAAACACACACACACACACACACACACACACACACACACACACA
>NW_019479365.1:0-977 GCF_002814215.2 Seriola lalandi dorsalis | reverse complement strand
TAAAAACATCCAGGACTCCCAGTGCCCACGTGAATTATGAATCTTGTCTGTCAAGAACAAAGTGGGAAGTTTATGGCACCAGACCGCTGTTAATGTTTCTGTCACATAATAACGAGCGCCATCATTTCCTAACCTTTACAAAACCGTTTTTCTAACCGAAAACCTTCCAAGCTTTTGAACCTGGAAGACTGTGTCAAATATGAATCACAGTCATATGTATTTTGTCGTTTAGCTCGGAGGACTTGCTGAAGTATTCTTAAAAGAACTTCCTTTCTGAACATCCTATACAGTTCGTGTCACTGGTACTTTTGCTCCAGGGTTTGTTTAGAAGGAGAATGTTATAAAATGTTCCGTATTCCTTCATCATCATAAAACGGGGAGAAAAATGAGCACATCTGTCTTTTCCTTCATTTTGTTTTCTTTCTGTCTCTTTTATTCTGCCAAACTATCTCGTAGAACTACACAATTACCTGGAAGTCATGTTGAAGGCCCGACAGCCTCTCTATGCTAAAATGCTGTTAGTGATTTGGCGAGTGCAGCGGAGGTTGTGATGGGTTGACGGGGGTTGGAGAGGTGAGAGAATGTGTGTGTCGGTTTTTAATTAAGTGACTCCGAGATAATGATATTTGCTTTGTGTTGTGCAAATTTTGATTTGCAATCAGCCTCGTTATATTAGCACTTGAGAGAGAGCCTTCATCTCACTGTATGGTAATATCAGAAAATTGACTAGATTAATCTTCTAGAGTCACACTGAGGGAGGGGCACGCAGTGAGAAGACAGGTGACGGACCAGTTACACACACATACACACACATACACACACATGCACTGAAGGAGAAGAACATGTTCTGGCCAGAAAGTTTCCTTATAAATATCTACTTACATTTTTTACCAAGCTGACAGATCAACACACCACACACCCTCAAGCACCCTCGAGCTCTCAAGCTCTTCCTCACACACTGACACACACACACACAC
>NW_019479364.1:0-977 GCF_002814215.2 Seriola lalandi dorsalis | reverse complement strand
AAATTCATCAAACATACTTTTACAATTTTTACTTGAACAAATTTTCAACTAAAAGGTGACAGCATCATCACATACAGTAGCATGTAGCATTACCGAACCATGTAGCTGTAGCGCTCCTCGAAGTGTTAGGTTAATGCTTACAGAGCAAATGCCAAAATATTTAAGCATTAGAGCAGACAATCAGCAGGAGATATGATAAGTTTTGCTGTCCAAACATGGCAAAAAAAAATCATGTCTTTCATCAGGTGTGTTCTTTCATGAAAAACTCACTTCATATATGCCATACAAATAAAAGGTTTTCGGCTTTCTAATTGCCTGGCTTGTCAGCTATGTAACACTAAAGGATTTTATTCTTAACAAGGCAAACTATAGTGAGTAAAATCAAAAAAATGCTGAATTTATATGGGGAAGTTAAAATCAAACCGGATTTAAGTTCACCTCTGCAGTGATTTGCATTAAACAGGTGACTGAGATTTGCATTTTTATGGAGTTCCCATGGCCTTCTTTTGCCCTTAACTCTCTTTGAACAGGCAAGGCAGGAGATAGGGATGTTAATTATGGACCACAAAGACCACATTGGGAATGATCTCAATGGCTTTATTGTGTTATCCCAGATAGGTTTTAATTGAATTATGGACATCATGGTAGAGACCACTGTAGAGGAGAATGCTGAACACGGTGCTCCCTTTTTAAACAAAATCAAAAATCAAATTAACCCACTCAATTATACTACGAGAGTTTAGTTTCTTTTCAGGACAATGCAATGATTTCATGTACAATATAAAATTGTTTGTGTGGCAAGAGCAACACAATGAGGTCACCACTCAAGGTCATGGGTGTTTCTTAGCATCATAATGAAAAAACTAATGGCTGGACAAATGGAAAATGATTCAAATAACATAAACAACTTCAAATAATGCAGCCTTTACAGCTTAGAAATGTGTTATATTCACGAGTCTGTATACAGATTGGATGGA
>NW_019479363.1:0-1200 GCF_002814215.2 Seriola lalandi dorsalis | reverse complement strand
GGATTGTTAACATGTGATGAACATATGTGCTTTTTTTCCTGACCTGCAGAGACAAAGAGTATACCCGCGCTGAGAATGACATTGTAGCGTGACTTGTAGAACTCACTGGCAGCTACACACACACCTCCGAGAAATAATAACCCCACACTGAGGATGGGGAAGAGGCTGGAGGCCCGAACTGCTCCTGAGGAAGAGGACAGAGGAGAATGAAATGGGGAATATTCAACATTTGCGTGGTGACTGTAAATTCTGGATTCTGATTGGCTGGGAGGTGTGGATTAACTTTTAGAGACTGGACACCTATGATGTAGGTCATTATAAACGAACGCACCAGTGTTACAATGTAGGTGAAGACGGCAACAATGAAATTCTAAATGTGTATGACATTTGTTTAAATCTGGAAGTCCGAATGAACTAAGAATAGGAAGAGGAGCGAGGACTTAAAACAGACGACCTGAACAAAGTTAGCCAGGGTGAATTCCACTGATCCACTGAGTCAACTGTAACAATCACGGTACATACAACGTATCCCATACAGATCTCACAGTTATACGTTCCTGTGTTACCCACGCAGTAAATATTCTGCAGCATCCTGCTCGTAGTCTCCATCTTCAGCAAAGTGATCAATGTCTTTGCAAACACCCCGAAACGTCCCTGCAGAAAGACAAAGAGAGGAATACATCACATTACATCCATTTAAAAACTCCTTTGGCTCTGCGTTACTCTTCATAGTATGTACTCTGACCCAGTGCACTTTGCATACTCTAACAGTGACTTGCTGACAGTAAATGTTAAATATGCTTACCATCTGATGGGTTTTGTATGGATTTTTTTTTCCTGCTCTTGAAACAATTCGGCTCCAGGCCTTAACTAGCGAATGCTTTATATATTTTGCTTTGGATATTATGCATATCGTCACCTTCCTAAAATAATGGCCTAAGTCATGTTTTGACAAAAATGTTTTTTTTGCCTAAATCACCCCCTCATGATGCTGGCCTCCTCTGGTAAAATCGCCTGAATCCTCAGTTGAGGGGAACATGCAATTCTACCCCCGGTTGTATAATGGCATATGTCAAAAGTGTGACTCTTTTGTTGAGTTTTTTGTGTTTCCTGAAAAACCTGAAAAAATGACTTAGGCCATTATTTTAAGAGGGTGTCGATATGCTGAGGTGCCACACCATTAAGACTAGTGTGAATGTC
>NW_019479362.1:0-978 GCF_002814215.2 Seriola lalandi dorsalis | reverse complement strand
ATATCACTTCAGAAACAAAGAAGGAGGTGAAAAATCGTCGGAACCAGCGGATGCTAACAAGCCTGCTAATCCCGATGAAGCTGGCCCTAGCAAAACCACTGATACCGCCGGGAATAGCTTGGAGGAGATGCTTTGGGCTATCGCCCAGTCGAACCGAGAAATACGGGGAGACATTCTGCAGATGAGTATGGACGTAAAGGAATTTAAAGGCCAATCCAAGGAAGCATTCACACGGCTTGAAACATCAGTTGGAAGTCTAAGTGCACAACTAACAAAGTTGGAAAAGAGAGTCGTTGACGCAGAGGAGCGTATAACAACCACGGAGGAGACCACCGCAACCCACGGAAAAGCCATCGGCTTCCTTCTGCAGCGAGAGGCGGAATTATTTGAACGGTGTGAGGATCTTCAGAACAGACACAGACGGCAAAACCTAAGGCTGTATCAGGTTCCCGAAGGAAGCGAGGGGAGAGACATGTCAGACTAATCTGCCACTAACCGAAGCCGACATCAGGATTGACCGGGCGCATAGAGCACTTATGCCAAAACCAAAAGAAAATGACCCGCCTCGCTCCATCGTGATTAAATTCGCGGACTACACAGTGAAGGAACAGATCCTGCAGCAAGCCTGGAGACAGCGCACAGTGAAGATGGGTGAGAAGCAGATCTACTTTGATAATGACTATTCGCCGGAGCTACAGAGGAAACGCGCTCAGGTCAGATACGTTGTGAAACAGCTGAAGGAGAAAAACGTTAAAGCGAAGTGCATGTACCCAGCCCGACTGAGGATGATGGTGGAATCGGAGGAAAAAACTTTCCAGACGGTGATGGACGCAGCGCCGGTGCTTAAGGATTTCAACATCCAGGTCCGAGTTGACGAGCGGGATAAAGTAGAGCGAGAGCTGGCCAGACACAAATGGGAGACACGGGCCGCCAACGGAGGAGGGCGGAAGGTCAGCATGCTTACAGAAGAAGAATGCA
>NW_019479361.1:0-978 GCF_002814215.2 Seriola lalandi dorsalis | reverse complement strand
CCCACCCTCCCACCATCTCAACACTGAGGAGAATGAATCTTAAACCGGTGATTTTATCTTATGACCCTTAAAATGAGGCAGTGTCCACATGTGACCCCCCCGTCACACACTACAAATGGCAATAAATGACGTGCAGTTGCACCAAAGAGTGACTCTTAACTTCTCAGACTGTTTTTATTTGAAAACGTTTTTAGAGCCACACAGATGGAAAACGATGAAAAAATGGAATCACTGTGTGTAGCAGGACGACACGTTTTCTTCTCTCTTATCCTGTTAACTATCAGGTGATGCCTGTGATTTATGTTGTGACCCCTTGGAGGGGTCCCGACCCCGAAACTGGAAGCCACTGTTCCAGACTAACCACATATCCTCAATGTCTCACACATGTAGGTTATATTCATGTTTCCTCATTATGCTGCTCCCGTAGTTTTTAGTTTTATTTAAAATATACACAGTGTCTCAGCTCCAGAAGCTGCTGATTCAGAGCTGCTAAAGTTTGTGCGATCACACACTCGTCTCCACAAGTGACCACACACTCTGAGGCCACTTTATCAGTCTGCTTGATTTTTCCTCATGCATATTTATTCACTGTGCGTGTGCTGCTTCCTCAGACGCCTTCCATACATAAAATGTGTGTCATGATTTACAGTGTACGTGTGGGTGTGTGAGATGTCATGTGTGCGTTTGTGTGTATGAATGTGTGCTTCATTTTCATACAGCGTCTACTTTTGATTTCCTGTGCTGTGTCTTTGTTGCTCAAGCACTTTCCATGCATCAAACATGAGGATGGATGAGTTTTTTTTTGTTGTCTTTGCTCATGAATACTCCAGGTTGAGTCATTCAGTTATTTATTTTTACATGCATAAGACTTATGCATTTGTTTGTCATTAATTATAAAAAAAAAAAATACAGTATATCACAAAATGCTCAGTATGAGTCATAAAATCCCTGTTAGTGATTCTTAATTGTCCGAGTTGA
>NW_019479360.1:0-978 GCF_002814215.2 Seriola lalandi dorsalis | reverse complement strand
AAACAACCAGAGAAAAACAAACAACCAGAGATAAAAAACTAGAGAAATATAAAAAAGCAGAAACAAACAACTAGAGACAAAGAAACAAAGAGAGACATACAACCAACAACAAACTACAAGACATAAATAACTAGAGAAAAACAAACAACAGACAAAAACCTAGAGATAAAGAAACAAGCAGAGACAAACAACCATTGACAAACAACCAGAAACATACTGCAAGAAACTAAATCAAAAGAGACAAACAACAACAGACAAACAAAAAAGCAGAGACAAACTACTAGAGACAAAACAAATAAGCAAACAAAAAACAACCAGAGACAAACAACCAGGAAGAGACAAAAAAACAGAGATAAACAACCAGAGAAATACAAACAACCAGAAACAAACAACTACAGACAAACAGAGAAAAACAACCAGAAACATACAAGGGACAAACAACCACAGACAGACAAAGAATAAGAGACAAACAAGCAGAGAAAAAAAAACAAAGAGAGACACACAACCAGCAACAAATAAGCGGAGATAAACAACCAGAGACAAGAGAAACAAACAAGGAAAGACATACAACCAGCAACAAACTACCAGAGATAAACAAGTAGAGACAGACAATCAAAGACAAACAACCAAAGAAAAACAAACAACCAGAGACAAAAAATCATTGGAAAACAACCACAGAGAGACAAACAAACAACCAGAGACAAATAAATAACCATAGAAAAACAACCCGAGATAGACAAACAAACAACCAGAGACAAACAAACAAGCAAGCAGACACAAAAAACCAGAGACACACAAACAACCAGAGACAGACAAACAAACAAGCAAAAACAAACAAACAAGCAGAAGAAAAAAACTACAAAACAAACAAACAAGCAAAAACAAACAACCAGCGACAAACAACCAGTGACAAACTAACAGAGAAAAAAAAACCAGAGACAAACAAACAAGCAGAGACAAACAACTACAGACAAACAA
>NW_019479359.1:0-978 GCF_002814215.2 Seriola lalandi dorsalis | reverse complement strand
GTGAACTTGAGAAGCTGAAACTGATGTGTGCTGCAATGGTCTCCATACAGAGGATTTATTATCATTACCAATCCCCTGGTGCCACCCACTATTTAGTTAAGATCTATATGAGTCTTCTGTTTATTTTTGATCAATCCATCACTTTGTGATGTGGCGTTCTGCTGTAGCCAAAGACGTTCACACTTTCATTTGAGGATGTCAGACTTTTTGAAGAGCTATGTTTTTCTGCTGCACTGGGCTGGGCTGACTAACCTTGTCCAGCATGATGAACTTTTTTATGTTTTAATACAGTCTAATATGCACAGTTCTAGAGTTCTTTTTCATACTATTGATTGACAGATCAGATCAAAGACATGAAGTTAAGCAACGGATTAATCTAACATTCTGAATGATTTCTTCATAACCAAAATTTAATTCAATAAAGACTTATCTGTGGTCACACAGTGTTCACTTCTACAGCAGAAAACCAGGAGGGAGGACAGAGAGCCTCACCTGGAAACACCTGATATTTACATTTTTTTGTTTTGTTTTTGCTTGATTGTTTTTTATGTTTATTGGAAGCCTGGTAAATGCGCACGTCCAATCAACTGAATTGACCACACATGGACTCAAACATCTCAAAGATGATGAATACAAATAGTAGGCTCCTCAGCTAAGTTTCAAGCTAAAAGGATCTGAATACTTCAATGTGATATTTTCCTTTTTAACAAATTTGCACATATTCTGTTTTCACTTGGTCATTGGCGTATTGAGTGTAGACTGATGATAGAAAATGTTTTTTAGCAAAAGGCTTCAACATGACAATGTAAAATAGAATCACCCCCTCATGGTTTTCTCTGAAATGTGAACCATCTGTGTGAAAGTCTTAATTGCTTGAGTTATGGTTAAAAAGTATTTTGTGGGGTCACACCTATCTTCACCTTTGACCTTTCACCACCAAAATCAAATCAGTTCATCCATGAGTCCCAGTGGACATTT
>NW_019479358.1:0-1042 GCF_002814215.2 Seriola lalandi dorsalis | reverse complement strand
TGTGTGTGTGTGTGTGTGTGTGTGTGTGTGTGTGTGTGTGTGTGTGTGTGTGTGTGTGTGTGTATATATGTGTCACATAGCTGTGACCTCTCTCAGCATGGTGTTAGGTCTTCAGAGTAACAGTGCTATTGTGTCTTGACCTCTCACATTACAACCAGTCAATACTTTGATGGACACACACACACACATACACACACACACACACACACTCACTCACTCACTCTATTGGTCCAGGTGGTCAGTATTGTCTTTTTGGGGCAGGAGGGGGTCATGCTTCACTGCATGGGAACTGATTGGCTTTTCTATTTCCACTAAAGACCAATAGTCAGTGTCTGTTACACACTTGCATGCATACATGCACACACACTTACACAAACACACACACTTACACAAACGCACTATTTATAGTGACTATGGTAATTCTGGTTTTACTATGGTGCAGTTAGTGGTGGTAATGAATCAGTAGGTGGCAGGACAGGACTTTAAACTGTTGAGGTTGTTCTCTTTTTGCTTTTCATCATATTATTTTTGTTTAACCTGTTTCCATTAGTCTCTACTCTCTGTGGGAAGACCAGTGTGTGTTTCCCTGAGGCCAATGTACTCTTTACGGATGAAGAAGTTCCATTGAATCTTTAATTTACTGGGGATAAATTGGTTACACGGCTCACCCCCATGTTTTAGGGTGGTGGGCTGGTGCATCCTGCTGGAGTTATATCTCTGAGAGCCAGAATGTGAACATGGTATTCATGTGAGTAATCTTGATGTGTTTCAGAGGATATGGTGGGTGTGGTGCAATTTGAGGGGGATTCAACTTGTTGTCCACGATAAAGACATTCATGTATTGGATGATATCATGCTATGCTTTTATGGTGTGATTTAAAATGTTACAGAAGATGGAGTAAGGAGGGTAAAAGTCAACATTTACTGCAGCAGGACTGATGTGGGAACTTGGTGTTTTCACACACAAATCAGTTCCTCAGTTTCTCTGTCATCTCATGATCTTGCTTAACTTTTACTTCCCTGATGACTGGTGAAAATGTAT
>NW_019479357.1:0-1061 GCF_002814215.2 Seriola lalandi dorsalis | reverse complement strand
TTCAGTTATTTTCATATCAAACATCAGAAAAATGTGACGTATCTGAAAATCTCAAAGGAAATGTTTCCAACATCTTGTGGAATCCATTTGTGAGCTACCGGAGGACATGCCCACTGTTAGTATGGTCTTCCCAATAAAGTGCTCAGTGAATGGCAGCCTATGTGTTTTTAGCCCATAGGGGGGTGTTGTTATGACATTATTTGTACAAACATCCACGTCCCCCTCAGGAATGAAATGTTAACTTAAGTGACAGCTCTCCAGTTAGTACTTTGGTTTATGACCAAATATCTGAAAAGCTAATGACATTCTCAGCTGTGCTTTGCTTTTAGTGCTAAACAGCACATGTTAGCATGCTAAAACAGAAAACTACAATGGAGAACGTGCTAAACAAACCTATGAAACATCTGCATTGTAGCACTGTCATTATGACCATGGTAACATGCTAAGGTTAGCAATTAGAGTTAGCATTTAGAGCAAAACACAGCTGTGTCTAATACAGTGACACTCTCAGAACCGCTTGACTGCAGATTCTTAGTCGTGGTATACATTTTGGACAACAATAGAGCTTTGGCACACAGAGGACTATACTACATCAGGCTTTGACTACATGGACAATACAGGTTTTCATGATGATGCACCGATATCCAACAACACCAGTTTCTCCACGTACACCAGACTCAGGAGGCCATAATGACTTCTGGCATCATAGACATGGTAGATAAAGGAACGTCGGAGGGTTCTTTAGGGAATCTTAGGATGTATTTATCTCATTAAGAAGTGCTGTCTGTGTAGCTGCAGTCTGATGTAAGCCATTCTGTACCTCTGCACCATTGACCTCATCCAGACAGGATTAAAAACACACAAAAGAGCCATACCATGTTATTTCATATATATATGCTGTAATGCTGTAATGAAATTATATGTATATATATATATATATATATATATACACATGAAATTATATGTAAATATATATATATATATATATATACACATATAATTTCATTACAGCAAACCATTGTACTTTATACCTCATAGCTCAGCAACAAGAAAAACACTGT
>NW_019479356.1:0-978 GCF_002814215.2 Seriola lalandi dorsalis | reverse complement strand
TGTTACGTTACTACCAATCCGCAAATGTAATATATGTACATATATTTAATTTCCATTTATGACATAGCACATGTAACAATTATATATGAAACCTATTAGAAATTGGAATCATTTCATATATTGACATACATATCCAGCCTTTACAAATATGTATGTTTATGTATGTAAGCTTTTATTGTTGACATATGTTACGTACATAGATATCCATCCCAAACCCTGTCAGTTTAAAAAAGATATATATCAGCATATAGAATTTTTATATACAGTATATGTTGTTTTAAGAAACTTGCATATATAAAAATATATATATAATATATATGATTTAATATTATTAACATATATGGATACGCAACATGTTATACCATTAAATAATTAATAATTACCATATAGATATTTGTGACATACGTATGTACATATACAAATACTTTTTAAGTACCTTATGAGTATTTCATATATGTTATAAACTTATTAAACTCTTCATATATGCTGAGGATGTTTATATGTGATAATGTAGGTGATGTATATGGCAACATCACTCTTGATATCGAGAGTATATATCATATATTACATATCTTTACAGGTAGTGAGATTTCATGATATTACAGGAAGTGGTGAGTGAGCAAAGATATGAAAAATTAGAATTTAAAGAATGAATAATATATAATATGGATGCTGGTTTTCATATGTGTTAACTCTGTAAACCTCATCAGTGTGTACCACTGTTAGCATCTTAGCTTAAGGTAATTAGCATGAAGCAAAAAGAACATCTATCGTGAAGCTTTAAGGTATCTGTTCATAAACTAAAGTATTGATGATGGTACTGGATGAAAGGTCAGTCAGTCATACATGTCTGCACCAAGCTGCTAATCCATCCAGCAGTTACTGAGACATTTCACTGTGTCAGTGGATCACAACAGTCAGCAGGATTCATTGTGTGGAGAACATGAATGTCTGTACAAACTGCCATGGCAATCCCGT
>NW_019479355.1:0-978 GCF_002814215.2 Seriola lalandi dorsalis | reverse complement strand
AAAAAAAAAAAAAAACTGTATTTGAATTGTTGTAGATATACATAACCCAAGCATTGAGAATGCTCTTAAGGTAATAGCAGTGTCAGAATGATGCTCCGTGTTTGTTGCAGCTGGACGTTTTGTTCGGTAACCTCGCGGAGATGGTGGAGTTCCAGGTGGAGTTTCTCCGGACACTGGAAGATGGAATCAGACTGGTGCCAGATCTGGACAGACTGGAAAGGGTGGAGCAATTTAAGGTAAAGGAAGGTCGATTCCTTGAACTACACTCATCATTATTTACTTACTTCCACTAGGTGTTTAGGATCTGTGTAGAAGTGGCTTTTACTTGATATTTCCCAATATATGGCTTATGGTTTTATTTCAGTTGTGCAGACATGTGTTTGCTCTGACTTCTTCTGTCCAGGGTCGGCAGTAAAAATGATGAATTTCCCCATATTTACATTTCCCTCACTGCTTTGGCCCACCCAAACAAAACACTTTATTCACTTTGACTCTAAATGGATCAAACATGATTGAGACATTTTCTTATTTGCCCAACTGCTACACAAAAATCAAATTCCCTCGATTGAAAGCAAAGAGGCTGCGGTTGCGATAGCTTGACAATCTCATCTGTCTCCACAGAAAGTGCTGTTCTCCCTGGGTGGTTCATTTCTGTATTATGCTGATCGCTTCAAGATCTACAGCGCCTTCTGCGCCAGTCACACCAAGGTGCCAAAGGTCCTGGCTAAAGGTAAAAACATGCAGACTCTCTTGACTGGCATCAAGCAAGCAGCCAACATAGTTTATTGCTCTGTGCTGTCAGTGGCATTTGATAGCTAAGGGGCAAGTGTAGTAGAGGAAGCATGTTGTTTTTAGTCATATGCCTTGCAGTGCAGAAGACAAGCTGCAACTGGAATCAGCACATGATGAGGCAGCGTGTGTGATCGTGCTGTCCAGAGACATTTGAAAGTACAGTAGAGCGCTGCATTTTTTTTTTTT
>NW_019479354.1:0-978 GCF_002814215.2 Seriola lalandi dorsalis | reverse complement strand
ATGGAGCGACAGAGAGAGAGAGAGAGAGGCAGAATGAGAAAGAACAATGGAGAGACGGAGAACAACACAGCGGCTCAGGAAAGCTGCATGATAACTCTTCACAGTCAAAGAGAACTAGCATGCCAGCATGCGAGGCAGCATGAGCACTCGACCATCAGGACATTGTGGGTTATGGGCACTTTGAAGTCGACACTGGTCGTGCTGGTCGCAGAGGCCTGCCTTTTGAAGATGGGTCAGATGCGCTTGCTAATGGCAGCGTGAGGCCGGCACTGTTCCCTGGGACAAAACAACCCTCTGCTTGTGGACAATTAGAGGGCAGATTGGGAACTCAGAATGACAGGGGCCATTCGGCCAGCCCTTTCATCCTTCCCCGGGACCCCATGGGCCCCCCCCCAGACCCTGGCGGCCCTCACTGCCCTCTGCGGCTCAGCCTTTTGAGCCAGTTCAAGAATTTCAGGGGCTTTCAGGGCCCTGCATAACTTTTACAGCTCTCTTCCCCCTCTTAATTCTGCCTTCTTCTGGTGGGAAAAAATGTTGTGTCTCAGCTTGCACAGACCACTAATTCAGTAGTAAAAATAGTAAATGATAGAGAAAGAGATACAGAAGGTGTGTACAGTGAAAAAAGGGAAGGGAGACAGAGAACAAAGATAAAAAAGAAAAAACAGGAAAGTTTGATGGGCAGCTTGGCAGTGGGTAGGCCAATGTGTGTGAGTCCTGCTGTAGATCGGAGCACAGTCATGGGCTTACCACAGCCTCAAGCTTTCACTTGTTAAAGAAATTTCCCATAGATACAAATCTGTGTATGACTGAGCTGGATTTTGAAGCTTGTTGGTGTGTTCAAACCTCTACTGTTGTAGTGTAATGTCAAAATGCAGCTGTAGGTGTCTGAAAACCTGAGTAGTTTTTACTCTGTAACCTTTCCCTTTTCCATCTGCCAATGTATAGACTTTATCGGTTCAAGTGTTGTGCATGCAGAAA
>NW_019479353.1:0-1004 GCF_002814215.2 Seriola lalandi dorsalis | reverse complement strand
GTGACATCAGCAGCTGGAAAATTAAAAGACCAGCAGCTGTCTAAAAATAATGACATCGTATATGCTGCGTAGTAAATCTTAACCAGGCCTCATTTGTTTACATTTTTACATGTTAATTGATACATTGTTTTCACATTGACTTCATACAACCTCAACCTGGTATCAACATGCAATCCACATCTGGATTTGTTATCTGATAATGACGTCTGATCAGGGGCCTTTGAATTTACAACTGGGGCCAGATGCATAAAACTCTGTAGATTCATGACTAAAACTATGTGCACACACAAATCCAGAAATATACATACACATTCTTTACATGAGAATTATAAAGCCGTGCGTACACATGGTTTTGCTTTATAAATCTCACTCATTGAGAAATTGTGCAAGAAATGGTGTACGCATGGTTTTTGTGTGTCCACATCATTTATGCATCTGGCCCCTGGTGTTGTATGAAGATGTGGATTATTAGGAAGTCAGAGCTCATGACAGAAAAGGAAGCCAGAGGAAGCCTGGAAAACATTTCTGGCACATGCGCCCAGTGAGCTTTAATTTTAATGAAACTGGTTAATACATTATACATGCATGGAAGACATCTATATATAGCCTTGCTAACTAGGCTTATAGGTGCGAGTACGGAAGCTTGCTAGCCCAACTGTTAGATCTGACCACAGCACAACATGATACGTTCTCAAACTGTGCTCAGTTTTCCTGATTCAGACAGAATATTCAGATACCAATCACATATCAATATCAGGTAGAAATTGAATCTATGTCTTGTTTATCTTAATCAATATCAGTAAAAAACAAATCAATAAAATAACAATCACAGTGACATATTTTTGTTAATGCTGTGCAGCAGTAAACATTCTAACACAGAAAAACACAGACACACACACAGACGCACACAGACACACACAAACACACACACACATACACACACACACACACACACACATACACACACACACACACACACACACACACACACACACACACACAAA
>NW_019479352.1:0-979 GCF_002814215.2 Seriola lalandi dorsalis | reverse complement strand
GAGAGAGGGAGAGAGAGAGTGTCTCTATATATACATCCCAAAGAGGCTGGCGCTCACAGGCACAGCTGGACTACTGGATAACTGGACTATAGCCCACTGGATATTTAACTAGAAAGGTGAGTTCTTCTTTTGCTTTAATTCTTAATTCAGCATCCTCACCATCTACCTCACCACTTTATTGCCATTTTTAGTTTTCTATAAAATGGAGAAAGAAAGAAAGAAAGAAAGAAAGAAAGAAAGAAAGAAAGAAAGAAAGAAAGAAAGAAAGAAAGAAAAACTGAGTATATAGTTCTGTCTGTTGACAATTATTGAAGCTGACCTTTATTAGAAGCTTTGAGGAACTATTTCTTCCATTTCCTTCAGAGTTTCATGTCCCTGCGGTTGAAAAATGGCCTGAATTCAAGTGAAATGCCAGAGGTGGAGATGAGCCCTTTGGGGGATGTGGTCTTGTAGAAGTCTTACGTATGTGGTCTCTATTAAAGCTCTGTAGCTCTGTAGCAAAGCATATCACACTGAAAGGGGAGTCCAGTGTTTGATCAAGTGCTGTGAGAGACTCGCCTTTATTTCCTCTCTCAAAAACAAATTTCACTTTTAATGTAACAAGAAGAGAAACTTTTTCTTGGTTTTACAAGGGAAGACATTTCCAAGCACAAATCAAGAGCATTACTCAGTAAGTATTTTTCTTTCAATGTTACTTTTTTTCCTTTATTAGAATGGAATTTCAGTCGATTATGTAATTACAAATTCAAATTTTAAATGGTGCACTTTTTTTTGTTATTTTCATCAGCTGGTTCACATAGAAACGTGGAGAAATGATCTACATAAAAACACTGATGGCATGTGACTGAATGAAGTAAATCTAATTAGTGCAGTGATAGGAAAGGCTGTAAAATGACACCACTGATCTCATCACTGCAGAAATCAATGATGAACCTATGTTCTGTGGTTAAACACTTCAACCTGTATCTGTCTTTTTTTT
>NW_019479351.1:0-979 GCF_002814215.2 Seriola lalandi dorsalis | reverse complement strand
TTTTATTTGAATCAGACACCATCAACAGATGTATAAACAAACATGCCATTTAAATCAATAAGCCACAACTGCAACATGGCACCCCCTGTGGAAATGCTGCCACCACACTGGCTTTGTTCATGCTTTGATTCAGTGGACTGAAGCTATTTCCTCAATCTCCCTGAACGCATTTCTAATGCAGTGACTTACAACGTGTGACAGCTAAACACGAGGCGGTAAAATGTTTGCATTGCTAATGTTGGTAAATATTTTTAGTCACACTGACCTGCAGTGGGTTATTAAAAGTGTTGAAAACACATGCACAATGCACAAGTCAATCCCTTAACCTATCAAACAATGGCGTCTAAAAATGGTACAGTTGTGTCCCTGTGGGAGAAACTTTGAAGTTATTCCTCTAAAGAAACGTTTTCAGACAGACCCTATTTATAAATGCATCAAATTTTAAATGTTAGACATGTGACTTTTAAGTACAGCCCTGCTAAAGTTGTTAAAAGATTATATGTTGTGGTTTTGATGTAACTTTGAAGAGAGTGTCTGAATATCCCTTTGAAAGAGAGTGAAAAAGGGCATCCTTGATTTACATTAGGATATCTGAATAATTTGAATTTGTAAGCCCATAAAACTGTTTTACTTGACGCCAACTATTATTTCTGTTTCAACTTTGAGTGTCAATCACTGTCCCTGTCGGCTCCATACACGTGTTCCTGCTCTGCTATGTAAAATGCTGAAGTACAAGCACTAGATTAGGGTGTGTGTGCGTGCTTGTATGTGTGTAATTGAATTGGCTATTGCATGCTTTGGTCTTTGTGCTATGCAGCGTGTCCATAGGTGATAGTTCAGCCAGCCAACAGACTGCACTGACTGTTTTCTGCCTCAGTGGCCCAAACCCTACTGGCAGACCAAATGTTGATATCGGGCAATTCTGCAAAACCCTACATTATGTTAAAATATGACGTTATTGAACTTTCATTGTCAATGT
>NW_019479350.1:0-979 GCF_002814215.2 Seriola lalandi dorsalis | reverse complement strand
GCTGATGTGTTTTCATTAGTTCTGGAGCTCATGGCTGAGAGCAATAAGATATATCAAGCTTAGGCTAAGCCAAATTCATTGTTGCATGGGATTTCCATGGGATTTGTTGACAAGATGAAAAGAATATCACTCGTTGATCAGACTGTTGAAAGTCTTATTAATCATCTGTTCCAGCTGATTTGCAAAAGAGACTCACCTTGGCTAAGAAATGTGTACATCTTGTCCTTAAAAGGTTGCAGGTTCTCTTCAGAGGACAATTTGCAAACTTTCCCCATCTCAGTGGAGCATGCTGAAATAACAAGAGATGATCATGATGAGAAATGATCAGAGCGATAGAGCAATATTGTGTTGTAATTACAAACTCTACAGTACACTTCACCCTGGTTGAGCTCACTGTGATAAATCTCTGCTGAATTTCTGCTGAATATGTGTCGGCAAAGACATAATGACCCATAATGACTAACAAGGCACCCGCAGGAACCAGGAAGGCCTGCGCTCTGATCCCGAGAGAAACTTATCGTCACGCTCTATCTGCAAACATAACGGATACACAAACTCAGCTCAAGGCCTTAGAGGTGGAGAGGCCGAGAGACGCTTAAGGGAACGGGAAGGTCGGGACTAGGCAAATGGTAATTCATAGACCATATGGTGCCTCAACCTAAAAGTTACACAGTGAGCTCTCTCCACTGAGCTGCTTGCTGATGTCCTTCAGGCCAGCCAAGGCCATTTCTGCGCCGCCTACTTATCAGAACCTCCCTCTGGGAACTGTCATCGAAGCCCATGTCTGTTAGAGCGCTCAGCTGGCTCTGCTAGGTAATGAAGAGGTCTGCAGGTACAGCATGTGATGATGTATTTATGCACGGACAGCATGTGCCACCGTCACTGGGGTCGAAGCAGACGCAAGTCTATTTCCCCAGCGAGCAACTCCATCTTTATGAATTGCAAATAATGAACAGCCTAAAGAACCATTATGGCAGAG
>NW_019479349.1:0-979 GCF_002814215.2 Seriola lalandi dorsalis | reverse complement strand
CAGTCCACGTTGGTCAGACAGCGTATTTTACGGGCTAGTTCTACGAGACCATAAACCAACCCTTACATTCATCATGTGGACAGAAACACAACAAATATTAAGACTAATGTTGCTAAGCTAATTTTCCCCAGAACACAAAACACAAAACTTTGCCAATTTTCACATGAGAACATCCAAGTAAAAAGTTTTTAATGCTGCATTCGCTGGTAGAACCAACATTTATATTTGACAAGCCCATTTCATTTGGCTGTTTGAGATATTTTTAAACAGATCCACCAGTTCAGTGTGAAACAAAGCGCTCTAGGGGCTTTTTCTTTCAGCTAAAGAGATGTGAGATCATACTGGACTAATAAACTCACTGTATCACAAACCTTTTGCCAGGAAACATCCAAATAAATATTTGAACCGTCTCTCACTGTTTTTTGTATCATCTATTTTCCAAGCAACGGACTGCTCTGACTTCCAGACCGGCGTTGATCAGCAGTCAGGTTCAGCAGATTGAGTCGTCCATCTCGACTACAGCCGGGCTCCCTCATGACCAGAGCCCGCTATCAGTTTATACTATTACAAATCGGTGATGAGACAGAGACTTGCCTGGAGGAAGAGGAGGAGAGGTGGAGGTGGTGAGGGCTTCAGGGAGCAGTAGAGGAGCAGCAGAGGAGGAGGAGAGGAGCGGAGTTCAGCTCCAGCTGTATTATAGAGCTGATCTCTGCAGGGACTCTCTGGTTCCAGTGGTTGAGCACTGAGCACACACAGCAGCATAGCCGCCAGGCAGCACTACTGCCACAGACAGCCGAGGTAATTACATGGAAACACTTCCTGTGTAACCCACTATAGAATAACATACACAATACTTTATGATTGACACTTTTATCCCGAGGACCTCATAATATCACAATTTGAGTTTGAGTTGTCTTGTGGGAGGTAAACCCCCAACAGTTTTAAAGGCCCTGGAAACCAATTTTTTAGTGTCTGTTTT
>NW_019479348.1:0-979 GCF_002814215.2 Seriola lalandi dorsalis | reverse complement strand
GTGTGTGTGTGTGTGTGTGTTCACGGTGAAGAAGGAACATGTCACCCAGTGTAACAGTGTGGGTCACTGACGTGCTTCACTGTTTTTTAGAAACAGTGGAGCTCTGTGGTTCAGAGGAAGAGGAGGTGTCCTGTCTCATCACCAGCTGTCTTTATCCTCTTGTTGTTATTTATACATTATCAGCGTTCGGCTCCTGGTCATGTTCTGTGAATATAAAGATATGAGTGACTGTCTGTGTGCGGAGTAACATGGTCCCTATTGTGTCAGAACACATTTCTTCACCTTGTATTTCTCCTGACTCACTGTCTGAGTCACAGAGGCCGAGCTTACAGCAGGAATTCCCCTCTGTCTCCTGCACACACACACACACACACACACACTCACCAGCTCCAGACCCCCGGGGTGTCCTGGCTCTGGTGATAAGCCGGCCACCCCCCATCTACCAAACCACACACGCTCACAGAACACACTGATCTTCACTGACCCCTGAGCTAAAGCACACACAGGTGTCCACCATAAAGTCAGTCAGTGGAGCAGTGAATCAGCTAATCAGAATGTGAGCCAGTCAGTCAACAGACAGTCAGCCAGTAAGTTCTGCGCTATATTCTCTCATCACCAGATCCTGACTTTACCTGACAGACTGTCTCAGCACTGAAGCATGTGCAGGACTGTGTGACTCATTGTGACTCAGTGGACAGAGCGACCTTTGACCCAGATACCATGTGGGTCTGGGACACTGTGCTGAGCTTGGAGCTTTGGAGACAGACAGGTTTACAAAGTGATTGCTGATCACGCAGTGGTCACACTGAACAGCTGTAGAACATCTGGGCCCAGTGGCCTTCATCATGCTGGATCACCACCTGTGCTCAGGGGGAGGATGCATCTGATCCTGTGCTTTGTTACAGAGAGGAAGATGATACAGATTAATTGTCTGACATAATGAATATAATGAAGTTTGATATAAAACTATTTATTGTGT
>NW_019479347.1:0-979 GCF_002814215.2 Seriola lalandi dorsalis | reverse complement strand
CCGAGCCCCAAAAGCCTTCCAATTTATATCAACGGCGTGATGCCTGCCACACAGAGTTTTGCTGCTAACCCAAAATATGTGAGTAAGGCATTACAGAGACAGCACAGTGAGAGGTCGGCACCTGCAGCTCACTTTTCTCCCTGCATTGTTCCCATTCTGAAGGACGGCAGACAGGCCAGTGCCACACACTACATCCTCTTACCGCCGGACCGACCGGCGCACACAGACAGACGGGGGACGCTCCTGAGTGAACCGACCAGGACGGGAAGCTCCAGTGTCTGGCAGCACAGATAGAAAACCCTCACTACTGTCACTGACATCATGAATAACCATGCTATACGCTATACAGTGTGAGAAAACATCTTCATGCTACATATGCATGTCCAATGTCATATTGATGTTATTTTCAGTGACTGGTGGAGCACACTGTGAGGCAGCTTTTAGTGATGAAAACATCGTAACATTCCAGGGTTTTCATTGACAGTGGAGAAATATTTACCTCCTATCAAGAGTTTCAGTTTTGGTAACTGGGACACAGGGAAAATGTCTTCTCACTCATTTATTTGTAGGTCACAGCCACATCGTCATCGTCGCCAAATGAAACGGAGCTGATACTACATTTCTTAGAAGTGAGCAAATAATTACTGTATGTACGAGCTGGGCTTGTACATGTGTTTTTGTGATAATGCTGCTTTAAATCATGAGTAATAATAATGTATAGACTTAATGTTTTGCAGAATCATTCTCACATTAAGATGATTTATGGTAAATGTGACCGTGAACAATGTGGCCAATATTGGAAGTTTTGAACAACACTGATATTAAACAGTTCACCTGATAAAACTCTTTCTTCATAAACTGTCAGTGGATTCTAGTCAGTTCCAGGATTTATGTGTAAGTGCACTTCATTTTTGTTCAGCAGCTCTCACAATCAAAAAGCTGATCTTGTCATTCAGTTACACCGAGCTACATTCTACCT
>NW_019479346.1:0-979 GCF_002814215.2 Seriola lalandi dorsalis | reverse complement strand
ATATTTTGCAGCAG
This sequence comes from Seriola lalandi dorsalis, assembly GCF_002814215.2. Taxonomy (NCBI): domain Eukaryota; kingdom Metazoa; phylum Chordata; class Actinopteri; order Carangiformes; family Carangidae; genus Seriola; species Seriola lalandi. The sequence continues at coordinate 965 of NW_019479346.1, read as the reverse complement.
TTTTTCTACACAGCTCCACTACCTGCTCTGACACTTGGATTATAATATATATAACACTGTTCCTACAGCACATTAGACACAAAGATACAGACGAAACAGAGACTTTAAAGCATCTTGTTTATCATCACATGCACATAATATATTTAGAAAATTGGTTATTTTATCCTCTTTGTTTTTCTTCAGAGGAAAAAAGGTTTTGGAGACAGTTGATCAGTTTGTCTTTTATATATTTGGATTGATTTGAATTTTTAACAAAACTGTGTCAGAAGATACCAAACTCACCAAACTCACCAAACCTGATTGTGTTTTCGATCAATACGTGAGAAGAACAGCATTAACACTGTTGTTGTATAGGTTATTGCTAATAAATACTCAAAACAAGAATAAAAACAGATCTTGAAATACCTTTATATAAAATAACTCCCTCTCAAAACATCATTATGCTCTTTCCATTTGTGCTGTGATGCAACACACATGGCGTGTTGCATCGATTTACATTACTGGAGTGCAGAGCAGCGCTCTGCAGCAGAATGCAGAGCAGTGGGCTGGCTTGGGATAGCAGAAGGGAATCCTCTGTTTCTAAATTTAACTCTCTTCGGCAAAATACTGCAGCAGCAGCAGCAGCCATAATCAATGGCCTATCTACGTCACAGACGAGCTTGCCTTCTCCTCCCCTCCTCCGCCCCTGTCCCCCGCTGATGGAGAGACTGCATTTTCTCACCCCCGCTCCCCACTGTTTGAACCGTGCTCACTCTCCCTGTGGGAGCTGGACTCAAATTTACTGCAATGATCCACATCTCCATCCCTGTCCTCTTTCCTCTGTTACAGGCTTGTGTGCAGGCTTCCTCAGCTCAGGCCCTCAGCTGAGGACATCATTATATGAAAATAACACTTCCTTTGTAACACACCGCTGAGACTTTGCTGCAGCCCGCCTGACCCTCTGAAGTTGTGAGAGGGTAATGATC
>NW_019479345.1:0-979 GCF_002814215.2 Seriola lalandi dorsalis | reverse complement strand
TTCAGCAGGGAGGTGCAGGTGATGAGGGAGTACCTCCAAGAGAAGAGCTGTCATGTATCTTCACCCAGTGACACATATGCCACTATCCAAACACCTTCCCTCTCCCTTGCTGCCAAACCCCCAGCTCCCTCCAACACTGGCAACTCCCCCCTCCTACAGTCTTTACCCATCTCTCCAGCTCTGACACCCAGAATCTCCCCCACTGACACAGACTCCCTCCTTGCTACCCAACCCCAGCCAAGCCAGAAGCCCAGGTGGTCCTGCTCATGGAAATACTAACGCTGCTGGAAACAGGCCACGCCATGGAGCTGCTTCAAAAGGACACACTGGGGAGCCCGAAGTACATTATGGTGCATACAGGCACCAATGACCTCCACACACTTCATTGGGGCACTGTTGAGGCCATGACCAAGGTGGCTGAGAGGGCCTCCAGGGAGGGCAGCACTACAACTTCCCAAAGAACCCACACGTGTTGCTGAAAGAATTAATTTGCATCTGAGTGAACATAGTGACAATCATCACAACTTGATGGCAGCTATATTCACTCATCCACGGTGGCAGCAGGCAAGGCTAGGCATGATCCAGCTCCTGCTGGGGGAAGAGTTCCTCCCAGACCTGATAAATAACCCCTCCAGCATGTTCTGAGTCTGCCCCAGTTTTCTTCCCAGAAGAACTCCACAGAGTTCATCCTCTGGTCCAAACCACTTCACATGGACGCTGCTCTTAGGGTTTTTGATCATGAGAGAAGGTAATGATGGGATTGATGATTGCCTGTGTGGGAATATTTCTTCACTTGAGAGTAGCTGAAAAACCCTAACAGTTGCAATATAGATACAGAGGACGCGTGTTTGTGTCCACATGATGAAGGTCAGTCTCATACACCTGTCAGGTAGAGGACTGAGGTTAGTCACAGTGGTCAGACTGAACTAATCAGTAACTAACCAGTGGATTATAAAACCAGAAGAGACCTAAGGGGACG
>NW_019479344.1:0-980 GCF_002814215.2 Seriola lalandi dorsalis | reverse complement strand
TTTTTTTTTTTTTTTTCGAAATGAGACGGTCACCAGCTGTGTCCGCACTTACCGTTGCCTAGCAACCTTGACGACATCTAAGTTTTTTCTTCTTTTTTTTTTTTAACAGAAACTTAAGGTTTTAAGGACCTTTTAACAGCTTTACCATTAGCTGTTCAACTGAGCTGAAACCCTATACTTATATTTAAAAGTGTGATCCTGAGGCTCTCTGTTGATTGCTGCCATATTATTTTCATTACCAGCACGTAATGAATTTTGGGATAGGTTGGGCAAGGAAGGATCCATTCCTTCGTTGCTCAGGAACGGAAAGTCTCAATTTCTTGGCCGCATTTGAAGGAGCCTTCAAAATGAGACAGTGTAGTCATACTGCTACAACGTAATTGGTCTTCAAATGTAGCCTCCAAAGGATGTGGCCCCTCAGTTGGGACAAATGATGGAGCTTTGTTGACAGAGATTGTTCTTTATCTGCCCAGTGAGGTTTTCATTGTGTTTCTGTGTATGTGTCTGTCACACACACACACACACACACACACACACACAACTAAATGCTCTTCAACTTCCCCGCTTCTCCCAGAGAACTGGTATAAGACACACTACAGAGACACAATGTAACACCTGTTTTGGATCAGGCCAAAAATGGTGTATGACAACATCCAAGAGTTAAGAAAACCATCCAGGATATGAGACCCTGGCCTTGTCAGAGTCAACAAATACAACACAGGGAAAAATACAAAATGATGCTTGCAGTGCTGGTGTGGTTGCGCAGCAGACAAGTGTATACTTAAACTAAGAAAAAATAAGAAATAAGACACTTCTTCATTTTATTGTGACTTTTCGTCTTCGAAAGGGTAAGGTGCTCTGTAGCATCTTCTAACATCATAATTGCCAGATGACGTACAAAATATCCTTCAAAAGCCTGCCCAGTCAAAGTGGTAAAGTAATCTGTATATGTGGAAAAACATTTTTAGACTGAACTACAA
>NW_019479343.1:0-980 GCF_002814215.2 Seriola lalandi dorsalis | reverse complement strand
GTGTGTGTGTGTGTGTGTGTGTGTGTGTGTACTTCAAATCTGACAGGAAGTTGGACAGGAAAGTTGGTGTCATGTTGGAGTTCAGAAGTTGTTGAGAGCTTGTTTTGTAATTTGACTGGAGGAAATAAGTAAATTATCTAATTAGTTAATGAGCTCTTTAGTGAGTTTACGACAGGTGTTAAAACTGGACAGGTAATCATCGACAACACTTTGTCAGCTGTAAATTTGACACTACGTTTTCAGGTATTTGTACATTTTTGTTGTACTTTAATTTTCCTGCAGCTGTTACAGATATTTACTGTTCTCTGCTTTTAGAAGCTGCAGACTATTACAGGTGTATTACCTGTGTTTACAGGTGTATTACAGGTGTATTGCATGTGTTTACAGGTATATTACAGGATGTTTCAGTGATCTTGTGCTATAAGAGCATAGACTCTACCCCACAGCGCCCCCTGTGGTCAGAGCCTCCTCAGAAAAGGTGTGAGGACAGACAGACTTCCTGTTGTCCCATAGTGTCAGGAAGCTGAAACGCTGCAGGAGAATATAAACACACACTGTTATATAACAGGACTTCCTGTTTCCTGTCCAAGCCATTGTTCCTCTCTCATTGATCATGAGTTGGTGTCAGTTTGTCTGTGGCGCCCCCTGTGGCTTCACCTGTCACTATTATTACTCTCTTTGTTTATTGTGGGCCCTGAACCAGAACACTGCAGAGCCAGATATAAACAGCAACATGACGACACTCGTGAACCAGGTGAATGCAGAATCTTTTCATTCGTAGCAGTGTGAAATAAACCTGCTGCTTGTTTTTGATCGCGATCAGAATGACAGATGATCAACACAAGCACCTTAAATTAAACTGCAGCCGCGGAGGAGACGATACGGGGAGACAACACAGGCGTCCATGTTGTGTACGTGTTTGTGATTCCGTTGTTTATGGTTGTGTCTGTGTTTCAGGCGGAGGGGGAGGACAGTCTGAA
>NW_019479341.1:0-980 GCF_002814215.2 Seriola lalandi dorsalis | reverse complement strand
AAAAAAAAAAAAAAAAAAAAAGGCCTATGTAACCTTTACTCAAGCAGTTCTGAGGAAAATAACCCAACATTGCTCTGCTGAAGGAAGCTCCTGCTGTATCTTATCTCTGTGCCCCATGTGAGTCCTGGGTGTGCGTTTGTCAAGAGGGAGCAGAGATAGATAGGGCGGTTCAGTCCAATGCTGACCCCTAGCATTCAAACAGACTTCAAATGCTCTTCCTTGTCATGATCCAGCTCATTTTCAGTGAAGTGTCTCAATTACATTCTGACAATGACAATTGCTGTTACAAATACCCATAAGGTGTTTGTTCCTTCAGCTCAGCAGTAGTTTTGTGCTATCTAAATGGGTTGCTTGTGAAGGCCCTTACTTGGTTTAATGGACATTGTTGATTAATGTTATGGTCGGGGCTTTAATAATTGGTTGGTGAGGGTAAGGGGATTGGTCAATGTAAGAGTAGTCCCAAGCATCCCACTTAGACACAACCATGTTTTATTGTAGAGCCACAATAAAGGCATTTCTGAGCTGATTAACTTGTCAGTATCAACTATTGCCCTGACTCGAACCTCATTACAACTAAGAGAAGTGAGTGCTGTGCCATGCCTGCTTGATGTTGAAAAAACAACCCAGTCGACAGATATCCAACCCACTTGTGCTTGTCTCTTTCTCTCTTTCTCTCCTTTCTCTGTGTTCGCAGTTCTAAACAGACCAACCTGTGTGTCAGGAAAACAGTGTCCTTACACACAATGAGAGGGAGAGAACGAACACTAAATGCTCAAACTACGCAAAATGGTACAGAGGGTGATTATTGTCTATGGGGAAAAGAGAGAGTTCTGTCTGCCTGTCTCTCAATACTCCCCTAACTCTCCACTCTCTCGGTCAGTCGTTCAGCAGAAAAACGGATCGATAAAGAGTTGAAGTTCTCCGTGCCAAGTGACTCCTCGTAAATGGGTACTTAAACTTTTTTTTTTTTGGGGTGGGGG
>NW_019479340.1:0-980 GCF_002814215.2 Seriola lalandi dorsalis | reverse complement strand
GTGGCACATTGTAAACTTGAGATGAACACGTGGTGGTTCAGAGCGATTCAGATCCATCAGCTGTTCCTGTCCTCTATTTTAAAACAACAGTGACTTTTCCCTCAGTTTTCATCTGCAGGAGAGAAACTGACGCACTTGATTGACCTCATCTTTGGGGAGTTAAGGTCCAAATCTAAAATCCTGAGGGCTAATTATCTAAGATTTCTTGGCCGTATAATTAGGGTCATTCCAAAGAAAATGAGGTTCAGTAACGCCTGTCTGCTCCCTCGCTAATGGAAGACAAATATGGCTGCCAGAGTCACACCTCAGTAAAATCCCAATGTTTCTGAACTGAAACGCAACGAGGGATGAAGGATCTGATGGTTGAAGCAGGTTCTAGAGACTCAAATCCTTGAATGAGGATGAGTAACAAGCAAAGTGGAAAAACGTTCAGGCATAAAATCTTTCTGTGAAAGTTTTCAACAGTTTTATTAAAGACAAATGAGTGAAAGTTTATAATGTTTTCAGGTCAGGTGAAGAAGGAACAAAGGGAATACAGCTCACAAGGAAAGAAGAGAAAAAGAAAAGAGAGAGGAAGAAGAAAGGATTAAATGAAAGGCAGAAAGGACAGAGGGGGCAAAAAAGAAGAAGGGAAATTAGTGACGAGGGAAAGAAAGAATGACAGAAGTGCTAAAAGGGAAGAGCAGATAAAAGGCTAGAAGCTGAAAGGAGAAAGAAAGAAAAAAGCATAAAAGAGAAAGAGGGAGTACAGAGGCAGTGAAAAAAAAGGAAGAAGGACAGTGAAGGAAAAAGTAAAATCAGAGTAAAGAAAATGTGGGTCTATATCTGGATTAAAGTCCTCAGTAACTGTGACCTGTGGTATGACGACTAATACGGACATCGCTCACTTATCAATCAATACTGTTCTTCTGACACTGAACTCATTCATCAGTCGGCCGCCGCTCGCCGTCACACTCGTGGCCTGTTTTCAACTTATTAGC
>NW_019479339.1:0-980 GCF_002814215.2 Seriola lalandi dorsalis | reverse complement strand
GTGTATTTATTTCCTACACTAAATGCTTAGACAAATCTTGACAAATATCTTTTTCATCTCTCTCACTCCTTCTTTATGTTCTTGCCTCATTTTCACTGGGCTCCAAAAATAACACTGAAAATACATGCAAACAGAAATAAGATGATGATCTGTGTAACTGTCAATTTCACCAGAACATTTCTGCCCTAAAATGGTTTAAAAACATTACATTAGAAGCTTCTGATTTCCATTTTAAGGCTATTCACGAGTTCAGGTACCTGTGTGAAATGTGAACATTTTCCTTGACCTTCCCACACTCGGTGCTTTATAATGAGGCGAATCAGACACAGACAGAGAGAGACTCCCATTAGCGGGTGGGGGGAAAGGACTCCTGCATATCTTCCATCAATTAGTGCTGCAGCCAGACCAGAGCAGGGCTGCTGATTACTGAAGGAGCTGCAGCCAGCCAGCAAGCTATAGCCAGCAAGCTATAGCCAGTCAGCCAGTCGTTCCCCTCAGTTGATACGGCAGCTTGGTTACTGGATGACTCGGATTCAACGGGGTTCAGACGGGGCAAGAAAAAGCCAGTCCCAGAATCTGTGCCCTCACACACAGGATGTGATTTTGCAAATCTTCATCCTGTGGTTTAGAAAAGTGGCTCCCAACCTTAGATAAACGTGGGTTTTCATGAAACAGTTAACAAGATAATAAAAGAAGAAAAAAGATTTATGTTTATCAAAATCAGAATTATTTAATGCTCCACTAGTTGTTGCTTTTATACCTCACAATTACTGGGAAATGTCACATTTCCAGGCTTCTAAAAATGAAACATAAAAAGAAATGCACTTTGGTTGACCAGACTATAATGCATTGACATATTCAAGCAGTGACAATAGGTCACAAGCCAAAAAGATGAAGAAGATTCCCTAAATAATCTACTCAAATACTTAAGATAATACGGCTCATATCAAATGAAAAAGAAATGCACAGTAGCAAATATT
>NW_019479338.1:0-980 GCF_002814215.2 Seriola lalandi dorsalis | reverse complement strand
GTGGGCACGAAGTCTTTAGTCTACCCTCACATCCCACACAAAGAAAGTAACTAAGTAACTTTTACTTAAAGTACATTTCAAATGAACTACTTTTTACTTTTACTTGAGTACATTTTCAGATGAGTACTTTTACTTCTACTTGAGTAATATTTCATCAAAGTATTGGTACTTTTACTTGAGTATAATATTTTTGTACTTTTTCCACCTCTGTCTGGTACAGTCCCATCATCTCATTTTCTCACAAATAAAACAATAACAAAATACCACAGATCGTAAAAATAGATAGAAAATAAAAGATTACACCACCTCTCAAACTCTTTTGAGGATAATCTGTCTCATGCCCTTCCATACACATAGTCTTGGCTTAGTATAACACCATATTTCTTAATTAACAGTCATACCAAATACTAACATGAACAACGGCAGCTCCCTCACATGAGGGCTCATTGTACAGGCTCCCACCCCCCACTCTGATTACTTTAATGGCGAGCGTAAGTCTCACATTAGCTGCTAACTGGCAAACTGTACACAGTCGCTAATAAACACTAACAGAACCCAACACAGTGTCACAGAAGTACAGTATAAACTTGGTCCTAGCCCAGAATACCTAAATAACATCACCAGCTTACCTGCAGAATGCAGAAATATAACTTTAAGTACACAATCGCAATTATTATGTTCATAACCCATACAGGACTTATTTTGCCACACTTGTCTCTTGTCTCTGTCAGATTGTCTTCTGTCTTACCGCCAAGCTTTCCAGCGTTACTTTACCTGATCTACCTGTTTTTGACCCAGCCTCCCTGTTTTTTGATCTCTTGCCTGCCGCCCATTGGATTGATAGTCTAATTACCTGGTTTGTGACTGCCTTTTTTCAGTAAACTGAACTTTCATTGAGACTCTGATGCCTCATTGTCATGCTTTTGGGTTCACATCAGTCTGAACTCGTAAACTTCACATGAATATATATATATATATAT
>NW_019479337.1:0-980 GCF_002814215.2 Seriola lalandi dorsalis | reverse complement strand
GCCACAACTTACTTTAAGTAGGATGTTACAACTGTCCTTGGTTTGTCAAAAAACATTTCTGAAACTCATTTCAAGTGTCTTCTGGTGTAGGGCCACTACACCAGAAGGGCCACTGTGTCCGTAGCATATTTATAACAGAACTGTTGGTTTTGCCTCAGACCGTTAGAAACCAAGATAAATACAAACCAGTGACTTATGGAAATGGTTGTTGTCAACTCCATCATCTTTGGTTACCTCCAATTTTTTCACACTCTGGATTAGGGATGGGCAATTGAAGACATTTCCTTATTCGATCATTGGGAAACTTAACGATCAATTATTGATTCATTACTAAAAAAAATGTTTATTAAAAAATGCCTGTGGTAGAAAAGCCTCTTTTTCCTCATTTAAATTAAATTGCGCCCCGGCTGGTTGCTGCCACGTAGTGAAATTCATTGCATTGCTTCAACACAACCTCGTTGATACACACGTTAGATCGATCAGATTCCACGTGATCAACAAAATTCTGAACGATCAATTATCGATCATCGACAAATCCTACCCAACCCTACTCTGGATTCAACCATCATCCCACAGCTTGCTTCCTGGTCATCCTGCTGTCCTCTACATTTTGCAAAAAACACACTGAATGCAGTGTGGCCAGTGGCTAACACCTCTTAATATTCAAATGCGGCTGACTGCCTGTTTTTGCTGTTGATGTTTAGGGTCAGTGATATCAATCATTTGATATCATTGATAGCAGTCAGTGCAGGAACTCTTTTAATAACGCTTTAATAACAATATAATGGTTAGGACAGCGTTCTGTAGCTGTGTTTTAATCCTCAGCTTTGAGACACAAATAGACTCACCCATTGATTCACTGAAGCAGGCACAAACCAAGTTGATTTAAAAGTAATTTTTATGTTTATGCCTAAATTAAAACATGTTTTCACTGGGTGATAAATAGTGCGATTAAATAAGCAGATTTTCCTTCAGTAAAT
>NW_019479336.1:0-980 GCF_002814215.2 Seriola lalandi dorsalis | reverse complement strand
AAGGAAGGCTCAGGAAGTGTAATGGGTCATCCAGTAATTGGATGGTTGTTGGTTCAATTCCCAGTCCTTCAGTCCGTGTTTCAAAGTGTCCTGAAACCAAAGTTTCCCGATGTATCATCAGTGTGTGAATGTGTGTGTGGTAGAAAAGTTGTTAGGACGATCATTAACGATCATTTTCACGGTCCAATGTGAACTGTGCTCCAGATGTTTAGGTCAGATCAGTGAACACGTGACGCTTCCCTGACCTCTCTCCACTCGTCCACTTACTTCTGTCAACCCTCTGCATGTTTCTGCTTATTCTGTGTTTTTCTGAGCTGATGTCATGAGGACTTTATCTGCTGATGTCTGATCTGCTCAGTAAATCTGAGGATTACAGACCTCGGCTTCTCGGGGAACGGTTCGGTCTAAATGGTGGAATTGAATTGTTATGAACTGGATTACACAATATTTCTTTTTGATCGTGTTAGGGGAGGAGAGAGAGCAGATTTCCATCTGGACTAGTGATCTGTGGTGATGATCAGTTGTTTGACTTTACAGTTTTATGACCATCTGTAACTGAGCTGAAGGAGAATCTGGTTAAACTCTGGAGGATGTGGATGGAGTTCGGTCCAGTCACCACAGGAAGTAACTGCTCGTCCCAGAGGTTGAAAACAGGAGACAGTGGACTGTGTCTCAGAGCCTGATGTAGTGTCAGAGTGAAGTCAGACGGGTCGGAGGGGTTGAATTAAATCTCAATTGTTCAACTCTCATGACCTGAGCTCTCAACAGAGATAGGATGAAGATAGGATGAAGTCTTTGATTTAAGCATCAGTCTTTTATTATCTGTGACCTCTGAACTCTGACCTGGGACCAAAGAGCAACAGAGGCCTGAACAAGGAGTCACAGTGTGACTGAGTTTATTTGGATTAAGAGTTTCATCATTTTATTTCTCTTTGAAATATTCTCGGCTGAAACATGAAGCATCAACAGTGAAGAACCAG
>NW_019479335.1:0-980 GCF_002814215.2 Seriola lalandi dorsalis | reverse complement strand
ACTGAGGTACTGATACACATTTATACACGTGTGTGTGTTTACACTTTTATTTCCTGTTCAGAATTTAGAGTTGTCATGTTTGGACTGTGTGAATAGAAGTGATTCTCAGCCTCCTAGCTGAGATATGTGATTGACAGTGTTCACATGGATCTGTTGTGTTCATGTTACCTCACTCTTAAAGCTCCCTGCTGCTTTCTCTCTTTGTCTTTACATTTATCTTATTTCTCCATCTAAAGTGGATCCGTGTGTTTATGTATTTAGTCATGCCTCGTCCTCACACAGTTCAGTTCAGTTCCCTCTGTCCCATCACTCTGGACATGATGTGATGTGGCTGCTGTCTCACCACAGTGACTCAGGGCTGGTTACACTTACAGTTAAGAGTCTCACACCAGCTGTTGGACGTCTCATGCTGGTAGACTCCAGTGAACAACTATTGAACAGTATTGACTGATATTACTTATGGATTTAGATAATTCTAGCTAACCAGTAGCAGGGAAAGTTCTGAGACTCACGCACTTGATTAGCACAGCAGCTAATGTGTGTAGCAGAAATGAGACTCTTGACGAGTTAGCTAGCTCTTTTCGACCCAGCTGACCACTTCTCAAGCAACTAGAGTCTGGAGTTTACTACAGCTATGTCCACACTAACATGTTTTAGTTTTAAAACTCATCTCTTCTGCTACGTTTACTCCTAGCGTGACTCCTGGACCCGTTTTAGTTTGAAAACTCTAGGGTTGTGCTTTATTTTGAAAACGCTGGGATTGTATTTTATTTTGAAAACTCTGAGGTTGTGTTGTAGTCTGGACGGACAGAAACTGAGACCTTTTGGAAACGATGATGTAAGACACCCACGGTCTCTCCTGATTGGCTCTCATCAGCCTGGACTACCAGTGGTGAATACAACATGATAATGAATCACAGTGAACCCTCGTTTTTCGCAGGGGTTACGTTCCAAAAAGAACCCGTGATAGGCGAAATCCG